>NC_036464.1:15793790-15966290 GCF_002775205.1 Xiphophorus maculatus | reverse complement strand
GGATGGATGGGATGTTATGGATCTATGTCATGGTCATTGCCATGTTTTTGCCTCAGTTGTATTGATTTTAATCCCGAGATCTCATTTTGTTCTTTGAAAAACATAACTTGCAAAGAAAATATTTAGTTAAAATAGTCATTTTTTAATGCTTAGTTTTCTTGTCCTGCCTTGGATTTAAAAAAAATAAAAAATAAAAAATAAAAATCTTAATGTCTAACAATGTATATTGTAATGTAACATACATTGTCATTTGAACTTTCTGCTATTTGAATGCAGTGTTTTGTCCTTTTGTCATGGAATATTCACATTAGAAATATCTTTATTGTCCTTGCAGTGCTAAGATTGGAAAAGCCTTCACTGATGTAAATGAAGGCTATTTCTACAGATAACAGTAATTACACATCACCACTTTTGAAATGTGACAAAGCAGACAATGTTGCTTTTATTAAATTCATTATGATGACAGGCAGTACATCCTTTTTTATTTATCTCTGATTCTCCGTGGCCATGAATGTGTAAAAAAAAAAAAAAAATGACAGCTTGGTTTGAGTGTTGTTATTCAGCATTTGTGGTTGGAAAAAGCCTTTTAAAGCATTTTTTTTTAGAATTGTTGCATGCCCATGCACCCACCTGACCTGAGCAGAAAGCATGTCTTCAGGGGTAGGTCTGTTGTTAAAGTGGCTTCACACAGCGATCAAAAGTCCCCCTTACCAGCCAGTGTCATTTCTAGCTGGGAAGTATTAATCTCATACAGAGGTTCAGGCACCTCTTATCTATGTGGCAGGTTGACATATAAAGGGGATATTTCGTCTTGATTCCGACAATGAATGCAGCACATTGGCTGGCACTTGCCCTGTGCTGCATATGGAAAAGGAAAAATCACACCTCTCTTTCCGCAACTTCCATTTTCATTTGTGCTCTCCTTTCACTCACGTCTCCTTTTTCTTCTCTCCTGGAAATTATCACCAGTCAAGTCAGGAGCTCTGACGAATGGAGGGAGAGAAATGTGTCACACTGCCTCTTAAGTTTCTGATTGTCTAAATGACACAGAATCTTGTCATGCAGCCATCTTCTTTTCTGACACCACAATTACCCATAATTCCCTCTGTCATTCTGTGTCTCAAGGTTAGTATTTTATATCTTGAACTGAGTACAGGGGCCTTTACATTCAGAGGCAAGGAATGAAAAAAATAACTTTTGTATTTGTGTTATTGAGAACTCAAGACATTTGTTTTTTGTATTTAGAGTAGCTGCTTAAAACGAAAATATGATCTGTGATGAGTTGTAACTTATTTGGGTTTTCAGTAGTCATAAATCTGTATTAAAAAGATGTCAAATAAAATGAACACTTGAAATATATCAACTTGTGCAATTAATCTATTAAATATTTGAGATAAAGCAACTTTAGTACTCTTCAAATGTTTTGAGATGTAAGTTTTTTTTAAACCTATCAAGAGACATTTGGCTTTACTTTTTCTTTTTTTCAGAGTATGTGTGTGTTTTTTTCTTGCTGAACTAAAGAGCTAAGAGAAAATGATTGAGTATAATGCCTCAGTTTACTCCTTTCTCCAATGTTCTCATATGCTGGTTAGGTTAAACAGTCCATGTTCGTGATCTCTTTTACCCCTTGAAGTAAAGTGTTCTTCAAACATATATAATTCATGGCAAAATGACAGCATTGACACCAAAATTGACCTGAAAGCTTCCATCTTACTCTTTTTGAAATCCTCTGTTATAATGTGTGTCAACCAGATAAAACGAGTCACATTTCCATTTGCAAAGACAGCTGACTTGACAGGTACTGCCTCCATTATAATTGTGTTTGAATCTGGGATTGGAGGTCAGATGGACATGATGGGATGCTCCAGCATACCCTTCACATTCGCAGATAGGAATGAGCTTTCAGATGGTGAAATTAGGATTGGAATGTACATAATTTGTTTTATTATTTTCAGGTAGGTATGGAAAAGAATGAAATTGTGTATGGAGTAAGGTTAATGTTGTCATATTGGGTTCCTTATTTAGTCTCCTAAAGGATTAAAATTTTAATTTAAAAAAATAGGTTTCTTTTACATGCTTCCTTCATTGAGCTGCTACATCGCATCTTTAGTTTTTGTCCAAAAATATCTGATCATTTTGGTTTTTAAGTTAAAAAATAAGAACCTGTAGATGATTGTGAAGTTGTTAAATAGGTAATTTCAGTTTTTTGGCTTCTAAGGACTTCAAGATCAAAGCTGTGAGTTTGAAGTGTGGTTCTTAAAGTCCTGATCTCACTGCTGTGTCCTTGCACAATGTATTGTATATTTCTAGTTGTAGAATGTGATTTTAAATGTGTGGAGTTTTCTATTTTCTTATTAAAAAACATACAAGCAATATGGACATGTCCAAAAGATCTTATGGTTGCTGAAGTTTGATAGTATGTTGAAGACTGTGATGGTTAGAGTGTGAAGGGAGCAAGCAAACTCACACCAAACAGCTTGGAACGGCCATCTAGCGTATTTGAACAGAAAACTGCCCATAGATTGAAGGGCTCAGTGTTTGCAATGAAACAACGAAATTACCAATCAAAAAGTTTTTTTAATCCTTTAAATTGGCTTTATAACAAATACAAATCAGTAGTTTTGAAGCAATCATCATCAGTTGTCTCTATTAGGTGGTTGAGACTCCAAGATGTGTCAGCTGGCCACAAGTTTTATTGTAACTTGTTCTATTCACTTCAATGCTTCAGCATTAATTTGTGCTTTCTCTGCACTCTTCAGCAAGACAAGTCCAAAGTATGTTAAAGAAAACTACACCATAGTACTTTTAATATGTGTTCTTGTAAAAGAACTTCTTTAGCATTTAAGTATTCAGTCCTTTCAATCCAAAGTTGACAAGTCTTTGGACTGAAAGGAAAGGATTTAATGAAACAGCCCTTTACTACCAGTCAATAAAGTTTATTTGTAAAGGACATTTCAGCAACAAGGCAGTTCAAAGTGCCGTACATCATAAAAGTACGCAAATAAAAAGTCATAAAAACAACATTCAACATTCAGTCAACAATTGAGACACCAAGGACAAACATTACATTTTGACGAGCGCCATCAACAGGATCATCAATACATGTAAAATATGTTGGTCAATTTTTCATTTGTTATGGTCAAAAGCAACTCTAAACAGATGGAATTTTAGTCTAGATTTAAAAGACCTAAGTGTTTCAGCTGTTTTTCAGTTTTTTGCAAGTTTGTTGCAGATTTGTGGTGCGTAGACGCTGATTTCTGCTTTTCCATGCTTGGCACTAGTTCTGGGGATACAGAGCAGACCAGAATTGGAAGACCTGAGTGGTCTGGAAGGTTGATACAACAACAGCAGATCTTTATTGTATTTTGATGCTAAGCAATTCAGTAGTTTATAAACTTACGACAGTATTTCAAAGTAGATTCTCTGAGCTAAAGCCAGTGTAAGGACTTTACAACTGGGTGATGTGGTCCATCTTCCTGGTTTTAGTGAGAACACAAGCAGCAGGGTCATTTGTCATTTTGTCAGCAACATTAGTCCTTTAATCCTGGAAGTGTTATTTCATGAAATTAATATTATAAATGCTGTGATTTTAACTCAAAGTTTCAAAACGTTTTAAGAAACGACAGAAAAGAGTAGAAATTGGTTTAGAAAAGTGTGGAATTTTAAAAAGGGTCATGTGTAGGAACCCTGTCAAATACCTTTTTTGTGTTTGGATTGAAACTCATTTGCTCTGGATAGTTGTCATTTTGATCTGTCAATGTGGCATGGTTAAAGGCAAAATTAGTTTTAGGCTTTCATTAAATTTGTTAATAACTTAACAGGATATAAATAGTAGAGGGAAAGCAATGCACATTTTAACCTTTAACTAATGTGACACTCAGGCTGTTCTGAAAGCAAGATAGAATTTATTTCCCTCTTTACTATGCACTGAAAAGAATTATGTATATTTTTGAAAATGTGGTTTATAAACTTACATGATTATAAATATGCACTGCAAGGTATTTTATACTGTGTGTTCAGTTGTGAAATAATGCAATTTACATTTTACAAGCTCTTAACTGGTTTCAGCTCATTTAGTTTATTGTTCCCACATTCACTTTGATTATAAATATTATATAGTGCACTTTTCAGGCTTTCTTATAATTGTTGCATCTGTTTCCCCTGTGTTTTTTATTGCTACACTGCATGTATCACATTATTCAAGTCACTACCATTTCCAGCAATTCCACTTTGAAACAGAGACCTTACAGAACCTTTCTATTTTGTAGTACCTTTTTCCTTCTGTTTTTTTTGTTGTTGTTTTTGCCTTAGTTTTCCATGCAGCTGTAAAAAGGAGCACTCTGTTTTTCTTGCATGTCCTATTATGAAGTTTTATGCCACTTCCATGAGCCTAAGACATGTTCCTCTTTTCTTTTTCTGGCTAATTGGGAAATTCTTAAGACCGTTTCTATGCACAGCATTATGTGCCTGAATGTGTCAGTGTGCTGGTATGCTGCTGTTAGACTGCGTGTCATGTTGTCAGTTTGGATCGTGTTTTTAGAGTGGTTTGTAATTAGATTAATTAACACTGTATTGACAAATTGTTAGAATTGCCTGATCTTTTCTCATGTTTGAGGACACTGCTTTCTTGCTTTTTTCAAATCTAAATACTGCTGAAAATGGAACCTTTTTCCAAGGAAATTGAACACTTTTTTTGCGCCCCCCCCCCCTTTTTTTTTCTTTAAAATCACACTGTCTCTTAAAGCATCTTTTTTATCAAAGTGGTGTACTGTGCGTTGAACAATTGTGACCCATGTGTTTATTTTCCTTTTGTCCAAGCCTACAAAGTAGACTAAGGCTTTGTGTCAGAATGAAAAGACTTTAGGGGAAGCGGCACATTTGGGGGGTAAAGTTGGGAGGCCAAACAAGCTTTAAAGAAGGTCCAGTTTTGCTTAGGGTTACTGGTAAGCCTGTTGGACATCAGCTTTGTTCTTCTCATAGGCTCCTTATTTGTGTCCTGATGCGGTTGTCCCCTTGCATGTTCCTCTTGTACCTCAGCTGGGCCAATTCGACGGTCTAAGTCTCAAATTGAGCCATTTTGTCTCACTTTGAAACAAACTAGGACCTATTATGTGGGAGTTTTTGTTTTAAATTCATACCCCTCCTTCTTGTCTCCCTTCCATGTTGGCCTTGGTCTATGTAGGTTGTCAATGCCCCCTGCTTTTCTTTGCTCTTAAGTTTGATGCACTAGCTTTGTGAGGGGTCAGTGTTTCCACTCCAGCAGTGTCAGCTTCAATCTGGGGCGATTTGGTGTGAAATGTGTGCCATGGTGTGGGGGCTTGCAGGTCAAAGCCCCAGTAATTGATGTTGCTTATTCATCTGCTTTTCCTCAGCTACTCCCACTGCAGCGCGGCAGCCTGTTTTGTTTGTCTAAATTGTTTGAAGATTTACTGTAGGTCTTAGGGCTCTGAGAAGCATTCCCCTGCTGCACTTTGTCTGTGTTCCTACCTAGCAGGGGGTTCAGCACCGGGCCACACAATGGTGGGTGCACAAAAGAGGCTTTGCCCAACACAAGGCTTGGAGGCCATAGCAGAGCATGATACGGAGCACTGGGGTACACACAATGGCATTGGCACAAAGAAGGCTTCCCTTAAGACAGAACTAGGAGGACATCTAGCATGACAAGCAGTTGCTGCTCTCAGTGTAATTAGCCATGGAGCTAGCCGAACCATGGCCTCATGAGGTAAATGTAAACAGATTCAAAACAGAAGAAAATAATTCTTGACAGGATTCAGATACGTAAACACACACTCAGAGGCCACTTTATATACTTTTTGATGGATTGATAACATAAGTAGCAACTCGGCACATGGCTTGACAGTAACCCGATGCATTCAGGTGTCTGCTGTAGAAGTAGTAAAAACCATTTGCTAAACTTCAAACTGAACGTCAGAATAAGAAACTACCTGGTGGTAGTTACTAACTCCTCTGCATGTCAATGTTCTTCAGAGGCCTGCTAATGCTAAGTTAGGTTTCATAGGTTCATCTATAGATATACAGATATATATTCATAAATATAAGTGTATGTATGTAAATATCTCATCATCAAGGTGGTCAAGTCTATATGTACCTACTTTTCTACACAGCATATCTGAAACCTTGCTGAATCATTATCAAGAAATTTATGGTAGCTCTGGATTTTAAAAAATCATACAAACTGCCTCTTGTGATTTCTAACAAACAAAATGGCTGATCAGCTTTTAATGACAGAGTATTCACAAAAAAAAAATAGGACTCAATCATGTCTGCACTAAAAGTCCATCTTTTGGTGAATTCTTGCAGCCTACTAATCCGTCTTTTACTCTTTGTTCTGAGAAACTATACCTGCTATCTGAAGTGTTGGGGTGTAGTGCTGGATCTGTTTAACCACAAAGAGGAGCGTAATGATGGAGCCACATTTAATCTTGCCCTCTAGCATGTCAGGCGTCGGCATGGGTGGTATGTCCTCAAGAGCCTTTGAAGAAGACTGGTTCGCGGTGGAGATTTGGATCATTACACAAGAAAGAACACTTCATAAGTACTGAAGTGAGTTGGAGAAATGACGGTTAATGATGTTGACAGCAATTCACCTCCACTGAATTACAGAAAGATTTGACTCAACTTGCCTTCTTTAATGAGCCTCACTCTGTAAAGGTAATGGGCCACGAGTAAGACAAGGAGAAAGGAAGGGAGGGGAGACACTGTGAGGAAGGGGGGGATTTATTTCTTTTTCTCTCCTAAGAGGTCCATTACAATCAGTTTTTATATGACCAGGTAAGATCCTGCTACAATGGCATCACAAAGTAGTGTCTCTAAATCATCTTTTCGCATAATTCGATGGCTAGGTCACAGTGTATTAAAGGTAAACCCATATAAGCAAGTAACCATCTAAATTATACATGGATTTTTAAAATGTCCAAGATCAATCAAGATCCTCTGTTTTTAATTTTGCCCTCACTAGATTTAATCTAGAGCCAATAAACTCAAACTGCAGCAAACAACATATGTCCATGGACTCTGATCTTTGGTTCATTAGAATTTGTCAAAAAGAATAACCTTATAGAAACTTTTGCTGTTTTCCATTTCTGCCAAAAAAAGCTCAAAATCCTGTCTAATCATTTTCTATAAGATACGTACAAGGGTACGACACTTGGATAACCTGGAATTTATAGAGGTGGTACCTTTAATAAAGTTTGAGAGTCACTGATCAAGGTATGATATCGGCTTACTGCTATCTAACTCTAATATGAGTGTTTAGTACTAATTACTGGACATTCACAATGATTATAGATGTAGTTTTGAATGAAATGTAGGTGATTTTTTTCTTAGTTATTGGTAAAATATAATCTGATCAGATGAAGGTTGGACTAGACTGAACTAAAACTTTATGCAAGTGTTATACTCCAGCAACAGACAATTACCTAAAACATAATATATTGGCAAATTTGTTTGTTTCTCTTAAGAAAGAATTGACATTAAAAAAGAGATACATTCTGTACCGTTACATCATTAGTAGCTCTATGTATTCCCATTCATGAGTGGACATAAAGAACCCTCTTTGAAAGATTACCTTGTTAGTTTATGCTCATTAACCAGAAATTATATTTTCTGGTCATGGTCAGAGAAAAAAAAATAAGTTGAATAATACTGAACAGAAGAAAAGTCCCACTTAGCACAAATTGAATACATGTATAGTACTTTAAACTCAGTAAACACATTTGCACAAACCGTGTCCATCACTTAAATACAATAAAATGTTGTCTAAGCTGAGAAAGTTTTTCTAAATGTAAAAGGTGCTCTCGCAATAAGCATCTATAATTTACTTATATTTCTCCGATGCATGTCTTTAATGTTATTTCACTTGGATTAAATTTGCCTGTTTACATACTTCTAGAGCAAGGACAGTGAATCTGGCCTACAGCTTGTTTGCTATTTCTAATCCTGCATATTTATGCGCTAGTTTGTGACAAAAACCTTAACTGACAGCGTGACAGTTGATTTGCAGTTCTATTTTTTTTCTTCATTTGACTGTCATCCCATCAAAGTAGCATATCTGTCGAAGTCTTTGAGTGTCTCACACAGAATGATAAATATGTACATCCTAACCAGGACTCAGTGCCAATTATGCATCGACAGAGATGTCACCAAGAATGTAACATTTAAATTAAAATGATGCCATTTGATTTCAAACTGACTTCTGCAGTGACATGGCCCATTATGTCCTTCCGTTGTGTAAGATGGGACAAAAACAACAATGAAGAAAGGAGGAAGTATTCTAAAGGTCAAATCAATAACTTTCTTGTTTTCCTTCTTCTGTGTGTAAACACAAGGTAAACACAAAGCACACCTCCACGTCAGTCAGCAAGCCTAATAATAGATTTGTTAGAAGCAGAACAGATTTTAGATTTTTATAGCACCACGCAACATATTGGTTAAGACCACCCTCTGACTTTAAATGCACTAAATCCGGCTCTCTTAATTAGTTTTGGCAGTATCTTGCTACTGTTTTACTGAGTCAATATTAATATTACTCTAAGTTTATTGACATACCTATTTTGTGAGGGTCTGATCAGCTACTGCTCATTTTGAACAATTACAATTTCTATAAATGACAGAAAAATATGTTTTTTTCTACCTTGTAGATAAATTGAAAATGGAACTGTTCAAATTTACTCATTTAAGGTACGCTCACCTTTTCGGTTTCTGAATCCTTGAACACGTAAGACACTACTTTTTTTATAAGATGCATTTAAGTTAATTCACAGGTTATGTTCAACTTTAATTTTGGAGGAAAAAGCTCCAAGTTGCTGTTATGTGTTATCATCCCTTTATTTATTGTGTTATAATCTAGCCCTAAGGAGCTTCTCTCTGAATGATCACTATTAACTATTTTATAACCTAGTGTGAGAGGCCAGACTGCATTACACAGCTATGCACTTAAAAAGGGTTTTGCCTAATATTTCAAGACGTATACAAAATAATAATTTGAGATATTATAAACTTTCTTTAGCATGATATTCTAGCATTTAGCTGGATTAGCATAGTTAGATTTAATTACAGCAGTCCACGTCTCTAATTCCTGTAGGGAAAGTAGAAACCAGACAGTACTGAGTCTGACTACTCTGACTATGTCCTAATCCATCATGCTCAGTGACAAACATAATAAGACTCTCCACAAGTATAAAACAGGGTAACTTTGCTGTACATTGTTGAGTTGGTTCCTGTTAGCTGCTGACATCATTTTTTTTATTGTAGCTGCCAGAATAAATAGCCAACATGCTACTGTAGAAAATAGTTTGTATCTAGAAGTTTCTTAAGCCTTTTATTCACCCATTGATACTGGAAACAGGTAACTGATAACATTGTTCTTTCCTTAGCTATGTGACAAAGTGGTTCAGTTTCTGTTCACCACTTGTCCCTTACTCTTATTTCTGATTCACGTACCTCCTATAGTTGGTTATAATGCTTAAATTTAAATGTTAGTTTGCAACTTTGCTTCACTTACTATCCCGGGTTTGTTTGTGTTAGCATTATGTTGCAGTTTCCATCTATTTATATGGTTAGGTTTAAGCTACTACTTCTGGACTATTGGTTGAACTTGTTTATTTGGTTTCAAAGTATATTCATGGTATTTGTTTCCCTTTTTACTGTCCGTTGTTTGTTCATTGTATATCTGCAGCAGGGCAGGAGTATGGAAGGGGTCGGCCCAGTATTTCCTGCTTAAATGGCTGGATGATGTCATTGATTACGTTGCTGGGTTCTACCAATTGGAGGGTTTTCTTTTGAGTATTGCTTTGTTTATTTTCTTTGAAGTAACTTTTTGAGTTATCTTGTACTACATGGTTTATTTTGCAGACCATTTCATTATGTAGATGAGTTTGTAAATTAGATTAATAATTTTATTCTTGTTTCTGTGTTTAGATTTTATTTTTTTTACCTGTTTAATTGTGGCTTGGTCCACTCAAGTGCAGGTGTGTTGCCAATTGGCTATAAAAACAGTGAGCTCTTGTAAGCTCGGGATGGTTGACAGAGTCAAAAGTAACAAATAAAAGTCATCAGAAGAATCTGGACCCGGTGGCTGTTTTATTGTTCACCTTGCTGATACTTGACCACACTACTTTACAAAACCATGAATTAAACACTAATTTAGTCGGTTTTGTGCCTTAGTAAGCCATTCTGAAACGTAAGCTGTTGCTATGGAACAACAGTGTAAAATTGTTCCATTGTAATCATCAGCAAGAATCTCGGTGCATCTCTACTAGTACAGTATCATCGTATTTGGTTGTAGATGGGAGTGCAGCAAGTTCAGTAACATATGCAGAAAACACAAAGCATGATATGTAAATTGGCAGGAATGCTTGTCTAATTATCACTTTTCTGCTTGCTCTCCATGCTGAGATTATGTAATTATCTTTTTGAAACTCAGTGAAAAGACATAGCTTCGTGTGTGTGTGAGTGTGTGTGGGCGTGTGCACGCGTATGCCATGTCTGAGATGCTGGTGTACCTGACACTCAGCGAGCCACTTAATAATATGCTGGAAAGGCAGCTAATTATATTACAATAATGGCTTGATGAAAGCGGTAAGACAGACCACTGAATGAGTGATAGCACTTTTTGACTGCTTAAATTGTGTCTTTATCAAAAATTATTCTTATTATCTCCCTGCAAAGGAAGATCTTTAATTACAGATCTGTTTATATATTAAGACACATTAATGCTCTGGCTCTTTATGCTTGTTATTATGCAAATAGCCACATTTGCTAAATGATATGTTTCACTACAATGATATTTTCAACAAACTGAATTCCTTATCAGGGTAATTACTCCGTGTTTACAAGCTCCCCAAAGCTAGGATATCCCAATTAAAGACTACACCTGTTCAATTTGTGGGAATCATATTTGTTACAAGTGTCATTACACGTTCCCCTGAAGAGCACAGGTTTGTCAGCGGGAAAGAATCACCACTTAGACCCCTTGCTGGGCTCCCAGATTTCATCCTGCTTCTACAAATGTTCCAGGCAGACTGGTGTTGTCTAGTTATGAGATTCGATGCAGAAAGAAGGCAGGAACACAACTGACACATTCTTCCGCAGGGCCCGGGGAGGGGGTAGATGGGTAATCTGATGGAGGGCGAGCCTGAGCAACAGCAGCAGCATTGACATCAGCCATAGACTGCTTTCGAAACTTTTTAATTAGCACTAATTACCTTTGCAGGAAAATGTTGAGGCTTGAAAGGATTTGTGTCAGCAAGTGGGAGATCAAAGATTGTGGTGTTGTGCATTTTAATCTGAACACTGAGGGGTAATAGGGAGCTGTTTGTATGTTCTAGAGAGGCTTAGAGGAAGAAAATCATCCCAGGTGGTCCCTGAGTAGTCTACCTCTGCTAATGCCGCCGAGCAATCACACCACAGGTCCTGTCACATTACCAAATTTTTCCCTAATATAAAGAAATTAACTTTAGTCTTTAGCTTGGAATTGAATAATGGCCCTCTTTCGCTTTGTTCGTGTTCTCCCCCGTCCGTGTGCATGCATTCCTCAGCGTCAGTGAGTGCGCACACGCGCCCGAGCACAAGCGCGCCGCTTCATCAGACTGACAGGCCTTTCATAGAGGTGGTTTTTAATGCATGCCTGGACATCACTGTGGCAGGGTCATCCATCAGACATCAAGACAACATCGATCATTTGCCATGAAGAGAGCGCGGGGTAGTGATTATTTGCTATTAGGTGGATGCTGAGGCATACAAATGGCTGGCAGTTGACAGTTGAACTCACTCTAACGTAATGCGGGTTGGCTCCCCCTCTCAGGGAAATGTTGACAGGCACTGAGCCTGAACACTGTAATGACAGAGTGTATGGGGAGACAGGGCACTGAGGGTTTCTTCCTCACAGATCGCAGCATCTATTATTTAACACTTTTTTCCCTTAGTTTATTTGCAAATATTTTATATTAGCTTATTTCCCTAGCAGTTTTTATGTACTGTACTCCATATTTGTGTATATTGTTTACCATAAATAAGTCAGCACTATGTGAAGTGTCCTCTATTGCAATATGCTTTGGCTGACTGACCCTGATAGATAACTTTAGGGCTTCATATGCACGCTTAAAGATGCGTGAACCCTTGCTTGTTTGTGCCGCATTGATGTGCTCACTGACTGAGATGCCATCAGCGAATTGATTTTCAGCTCCCATTCACTGAAAGAGGAGGGTATTTGTCATGTGGATAGACAACTAATCTTTCAATACAAACATTTCACAAGACACATGGCTGTACTGTGAGAGGAGTCCTCTTTCGGTGAGGGGAGGGGAAATCTTAGAGTAAGATGATGTATTTTGCCACCAGGATGTATATTACAATGTACAGTTGTTGATGTCCTAAACATGGGAGGCAGGTGTTAATGCTCTGATGCGCAGCAAGATCAGTTTGCATAAACTTTAAAATAGACGTCTGCCTTTCTGATGTAATCTTTCAGTTTCTTGCGTTGGGTCACTGCTAGAGCTTAGACTTCATCCCAGGACAAACTGGGGTCAAGCAAGGCTTATGAGGTTGGAGCTGACAGGAATGTCTGTCAAGTCCTTATCCCCTGGCTAGGGTTGGTCCAGGGTCATTAATCAGACAGGGATTTGAGGTGCAAGGGGAAGCAGGAGGGCAGGCCGATTTCAGGAACGTTGACCTCTGTACAGTGGCTTTGATTTTTGTGTGCTTGCAGGAAGAGGCGGTGTGTCTGAGTTGATAGGATCAGCCCCTGTCTCATTCACAGTGCTCTTAGCCCCTCTGCCAGCACTAATGACATTGAGAGAGAGAATATTAACCTCACACACTCAGCAGGAATATCCACAGGGGTAGTCTATTACTCAAACACGGCAGAATTCGCTGTCCTATTATCATTCACAACAGCTAGTTTTACATTTATATCTGACACTCCACAGTGTTGAGGTTTTAAATTGACCTTTTATCCATCACACTGGTGCATCTTATTTCAGTATTTCAATTCAAAAAGTGAGACTCAAATAATGTATGGATTAATTATATGAAAAGAGATATATTTCAAGTGTTGATTATTATGGTTTACAGTTAATACAACTCAGTACAGTAATGTTTAAAGTACAAAAAATGTTAATATTAAAGATGGCAAGTAGAAAGAAAAATATTTTAAAAATGGGCAAAGAAAGCATTGCCTCCAAACACATTGATGAAAAGTTGAGTGGAAGGAAAAAGTGCAGGAGCAAAGGTGTACAAGGCTTTATAACATCATCAATGACATAGGCTGATCGCCTCCATGCAACACTACTTTCATGCATTAATTAAAACAAAAAGACCATCCATCCAGTATTGATTTAGAACTTTTTCATTCGGACATTTGAATGGTAAAAAAATATATATATTCTAACTAAAAATTGTTTTTTTTTTCTTTGAGCTTTAAGTAGTAATTAGTAGAAGTAAATACTTGAACACTGTTATGAACCTTAGCAATGATTTCCACTTCCTAAATTTGAGGTCTTCATCTAATTGATTTTCAATTATGTTCCAATTTATCGAGGTTCCTCTGTAGTAATAATGAGTGATATTTACCTTCTTCATTATAAAGAACTTTGCTAATTACATTTCACAGGTTCCTTCATCTTTGGCTTGTTTGTGCGCTCTAGAATAGATTTTTTTTATTTACTTTTTTTTTATCAAGCAGCGAATCCCTCCGTGAAGTAAAATGTGACGTTACATCGCCAATTGACAGCTTTGTAGTTAGTAATGCTTTAGCACATATCAGGAGCGAGCATAGAGTAATATTCAAAACAGATTAGAGTGAAGCCACATAAAGAAGAGATTTGCTGCTGGCGCCAAATGTACTCTAATGATTTGCATTGCCATTAATAGTAATTTGCAGCTGCCTGGGAGGAGACATGTAATCCCCTTTCCATGTGTGAATTGACATGTATTCATGGAAGACTATGTGTGTCCTGGATGTGTGATCTTTAAATGACTGCCACCTGAGGCCTGGCAGCGTAGAGGGAGGGAGTGCCGCACTGAGCGGAGACTGTCTGCATGTGTGCGCCAAAAAAAAAAAAAGGGTGAAAAACGAAGAAGAGCTGTGGGGGAGATGGAGACAGATAATGACAGTCTAATTCGCCGTCGCCATCAGAGATGCACGTATGGAAACAAACGAAGGCCTCGAACTGTAGCTGGAGGGGAGAGTGCTGGAACAGACCCGATCAGAGCTGTGTGGAGGTGGTAGGAGGGATGTTGGAGGGGTTGCAGGGCATCAATTTTCTTTGCAGATAATGTCACTTTTTAGGAGCAATTTCCACTGGTGTTTTGATGCGTTATTTCTGGATGTTCCTGCCTCTTTTTCCATGTTTCTTGATGGTTATAGTGATGAACTGCACGCCCTACTAAGCCATGTGAATTAATACCCATATATCCTACACAAATATAACGCCATTGAGTTTCTAATTTCATTTTGTTCCATTCGCATTCAGCACCACTGTAAGCAGGAAAAAAATGTTTTTGTTTGAACTCAACTTGAAGTAAATGGAGTTCATAGATAGTCAACATAAATTAATATTTCATATTTAATTACTTTGGAGCATCATATACAATGCCTTGCAAAAATACTCATGTCCTTCAAACCTTGTCACAACCCCCAACTTAAATAGGACTTTGGGACTTTGTGAACAAGCAACACAAAGTAGTGAGAGATTGTGTAGTGGCAGGAAAATGATCCATTGGATTTAACAAGGTTTACAAAACAATATAAAGAATATGGTGTACATTTTTTGGTGTTATTTACTGTGATACGTTTTAATAAAATGCAATGAAATCAATTCCCATCAGAAGACACTCAATAGTTTCTAGAGTTCTCCTTTGTATAATTTCAGTCTCAGTATAAGTGTAGCTTTTCTGTGAAGACCTAACAGTTTTATGAACCATAAAGAGAACACATTAAGAGAATTTAAGAAAGTGCTTTGGTCAGATGACTCTACAACTTAACTTTTTGATCTACATGCAAAGTGCTTTGTGATGTAAAAAAAAAAGAAGAAAAGTCTGCACCTCAGCCTGAACACACTGTTCCCATCTTAAAATGGTGCTGGCGGCATACTGCCATGGTGATGCTTTTGCTCTGGCAACTTTTTAGAGTTAATGGGAAGATGGATTGAGCTAAATGCAGGGCTAAATGCCTGAGACTATGAAAGATTGTCTCCCTTCCAACAAGATAATCTAAATGTACAGCCAGAGCTAGGGTGGATGGTTTAAATCAAAGCCGTATGCATGTGCTATAATGGCCCAGTCAAAGCCCAGACCTAAATCCAACTGCAAATCCATAGCAAGAATTGAAAATCAATGTTCAGAGATGGTTTTCTGCTCAGTTTAATTGAGCTTGAGCTATTTTACAAAGGATGGGCAAAATATCCCGTAGAGTCATGCTCCAAATTGTTTGTGGCTCTAAGTCTAACAAAGTAGTTTTAGAGACGCACGCCACAATTTTCATATTCTTTTGTGTTCACCTCTTACAAAAAAGTCCAATAGCATTTTGAAAAGTTTAAAGTATTGTCTAATGCAGTTCATGGTTCTGTATTGACCTTTTAGTGTAGTGTGTCTCTGGTTTCATTCCTTTCCCTAAATCATCCTTTCACCCTTGTTAAGTTTATCACTGCCAGTCCACACACAGTTGTCATCCGAGATCCACTTTCTGTACTCTATTTATTACAGTACCACATCCTCGCAAATAATCTGAAGTGAACTTTTAAAAGTGTGTAATGCTCACATGAAGGTTATCATAGCTCTGGAATTGATCAATTCTTCAAGCAGTTATCTGTTTCCTTCTGTAAAGGATGTCAGAGTTCCTGCAACTCTGCAGATCCAGCTGGCCTAACTTAAAGTAAGATTTCCTTTTTTTTCTGCACTTATGCAACCATTTGAGAGGACGTCAGCTGCTGGACTGTGGACTTCAGCTCTGAAGTCTCTCCAGCTTTTCAAAGTCCTTAGATTTGGATGTGAATTCAAGGACGTTTTCGAAGTACTGTGCAGGAGCCCAGATGTGGTTCCACAGTAATAGAGAAAGCATTGTATTAATGCATGATAGGTTGAGCAAGAGCAACTTCACTCAGGCCACAGTTTCAGAAGCAGATGGAAGACTGTGTAACACATGTTAAGTAGCCAAGACTGCTGTTCTTAATTTTTCATGTGTTGCCTGACGATATCCAACATGACACTGGTGCACACCATTGGCAGAAGTGACTGACATTCCAGCCAATAACAAGCGAGAGTTTTTTTCCCTCTGTTGTCAGCTGTGGTTTATCAATCACTATGTCTGCATCAGTATTAGTGTATTGATCTGGGAAAGCTGCGCTCTGGGTCAGCGTCTCCGCTCAAATGTCCTTGTCTGGCTTCTCACATCCTCCACTTCCTCTACTGAGTTTCTGCTCCTGCTAAAAATGTATCTATCTCCTCTTGGGGCTCAGTCGGCAGGATATTTGTAGATAATGGTGGTTTCAGCACATACACCCACCACTTATGTAAGCTCCAAAGCACGTACACCGATATGCAGGCAGCGTTGTGTGATGTATAATGGCGGGCTTACACAGGCTAAGTGGTAGTCAAAGCGTAAAGACAGCCCATGTGAAGTATTAGCTCTGACAATGAGGCTGATCATAATTATCTTAACAAGTGCAGGATTCATTGCCTTACCTCGTTAAAGCGCCTTTCTTTCTCTGAAAGCTACTGCTGCTCGGTCTCTTCATGATAGAGACCGAGTGTTTGATCATATATGGTAGATATTTATTTTTCTAAATATGTACCAAATTGTTCCACTCTGACTTGAATTAATTATTACTCATAAAGTATTTTATTTTACCTTTTAACAGTCACCTTCTTAAAAATACAAAGGACAATTGGTGTTTTTGTGGAAATCATGCAGTTATTGCTGCTCTTTTTGAAGAATAGAAATAAACAAAGAGACGTGTATATTTTATCATTACAAGATAATTTTTGGCTCTTCTTTTTTTCTTGATTCCCAACTTTTACCAAACATCAGTTGCAGGCAGTTATTCTCATTAGTGTTTTTAAAGAAAAAAAAAAACACAGGTTTTTTTTCAGCTTTTTTTTTATTAAGGAAAGTGCTTTTACTGCAGTGCTTAAACTTTGTTAGTTATCCAAGCTGCACATTAAAACAACAAGGCTTATAAAAAGTAATGAAAGCAGCTATGGAAGTCTGCAGAGGGGAGCATAGAGAGCTGGAGAGTATTAGAAGTTCAATCCCAGCGCTGTAGCTAATGCTGGATGGGACCTAGTGGCTCTCCCCTGGCTGTGAATTTAACTGATTAAATCAGCCAGTGCACGCAGTGGTGGTGACATGAAAACAACAATTAATAAGGCTCCCCCCCGTGCCATGCGGCTCCCTTTAACCGAGCAGCTAATAACATAACCCACAGGACTGCAGCCCATCAGACACACACACGCAGGCACCCACACAGATGGCTATAGTTTGTTTGCAGCCTTTTGTTCACAGAAAATTAAATGTTTATCCAAGGTGGTAGGATATTTCTCTCAACTATTCTTTAATAAATATTATACTTGTAACGTAATAGCAAGTTCTTCCTAATGTGCTTTAGTTGTTTTAGGACTTCATGTTTGTTTCATTGATCCCTATATTTACAATTAAGACAGAACATTTTTTTCAACATTTTTCCTTCATCCACAAATGGAAAAAGAGCACAATTTAATATACAAATATATGTAAGATGTATATTTCTTATTAGTGTGATTCCGAGGTAAGAATTATCTAGTTTGACATGCTTCCTATCTCTTAATAAATGAGAAGTGCAACAGGGTGACGACACACCCAAACCAAATTCGAAAAGAAAAAAAAAAAAACCTGCCACTTCTCTCCGTTCATCCATCTTGCTGCTGCATTTACCATTCCTGATAAGAGGTTGTCAGCGGGCAGGTTTGCCAGCACACTGGCAGGGTGCTGTCAACTTTCCTTGTCGGGGTGTATGTGTATGTGTGTGTGTGTTGATGTCTTCTCACTCTGACTCTCCAGCCAGTCAAAAATATAAAGAATAAATGACCATTTCCTACACTGAATGCTGTTGCAGTAATTTTCTTTGTTGATTATTTAAAGTTTTCAACCAATGTCTAAGTAATTTGAATAGTTAGACTACACAGTTGATTTAGGAAAAAAAAAAACAGTCTCATGAGTTATCCATCTATGAGTTATTTAATTTTTGGGGTGGTTTAAGTGTGTTCAAAATGTGTTTCAATCACTTAGAGCTAGAAATTACTTCACACCCCAGAGTTGTCAAGATTAATGTTATGAGTCAGAAAACAGTGGAATTTGCAGTGTTTGTGGTGGTAACTACTTTCATCAATATGACGTAGTAATAATGTATTTCACCCCAACCAATTACATATTTTTTGGCACTATCTGTGCCACTGATTAAAAGACATGCACACTGCCAGTCATGCTCGAAAATATGCATGTGCAGTAGTCATATTGGATTCTACGAAATTCCAACATCCCAACCCCCATATTCTCTCACCCCCTCCCAAAAAATAAATAAACTAATTCATGTTAGTTTGGTTGTTTTGAACAAAATGTAGCTGATGATATGTAGCCTCCGACACTGACACAGAACCAGGAAAGAGCACTGCGTCATGCTGTAGCTTTTTTAGTCATCGTATCCGGAGGTTTTCCTGCCAGAATGTGACATTGTTCACTGGAATGTTTTCTCATGACACTTGATGTCATCCTTCTTTTATTTTACTGTGTGCATATTTTTATATATAAAAAATTAGCTTAAAATATTTAATTTACTAAAATACCTATTGATTAAGAGTACCTGATTGAATTTAAAACAGTTCTCATTTGAACTGCGAACTGTAAGAGGTTTCGAGAAGTTCAGTGTCTGCAGTGTGTCAGATTTAAATGTCAGTGAAGTCTCCCAGGACGCTTTAACATGGCACTCTGACAGTGAAGGATTAGACAGCACACACATCGCCTTTTGTGTGGCTACTATGACTTGAACTTTGCAGGGCTCTAACATAACTTTTAACACCACCTTCTGTCAATTTTATGCCTGTGTTAATTTGTGTATTTGTGAGAGAGGTGGAAAGGAAAGAAGCTGGGATGACCCCTCACCTCTGTGCAATGTGTCATAAAAATGAACGGAAGGGCCAAATGTTTCCTCCTTTTAAAAGAAAAAAAGCTTTGATGTTGTAATCTGAACACTAAACCCCCCCTATCATGACGCAGTGGCAGAAAAAAAAAAGTTTCCCCTTCTGCTGCATCTGTGATTGTGAGTGTATCCCAGTTCCTCTGTGAAAATGATGGATGACAAGTTAAATTTGTGTCTGGGGAGTGAAGGTGAACTGTGACAGAGTGATTTGTCTTGGGAATGGAGGGTTAGGGTCAGGCGAAACTGGGCGCCTCAAGGCACAAGACATTGACAAATTCATCCTGCCCGCTGCATTTCTGAAGCCTTTTGTTTTGAATCCTGGCTACTCACAAGTGACCCCCATCCCTCATCCTGCCAGCCACTGAAGGATGCCTCGCCATGCCAGGGGAGCTCAGTACCACAAATTCTTGTCATTCACTTCACTGACAGGCTCAGGCCCACACTCTCCTGAAAGGAGAGAGGCTGAAATATTTATTTCTGCACAATAACCGCGGAGCAGATTTGGAGCCATAACCACTTTACTGTTTCCTTATCATTACAGGTCGCTGGCAGGCCTCAAAATGTTTACTGAGCTGGAAGAGTTGGTCGTCGACAACAATCTGCTTGGAAATGACCTCCAGTTGCCCAGGTTACCCAAGCTCCACACCCTGACACTCAATAAGAACCAAATATCCTTTGAGAAGAATCAACTCAGGCCATAATTTATATTGCACTTCCAGACGTAAATTACAGCAAACTGTTTGTTTTTCCCTCTTTCATAAGTGAGTACAATTCCCTATTGTCTGAAAGTGTCTCTTTGTAATGATGTGGCTTTGCAGGAAGCACTCTGTGTAGAAGAACTTGGCTGTCACACAGCTACACACATGACTAGTTTTTGAACTACAGGGACCTCTAGTGGAATCAGATTCAACAGTTACAATAACACACGCTTATTTTCAGAGTAGAAATAAAAGGACATCCTTTATTTATATTTTGCCTTTCTTTTAATACAAAGCATGAAAATAAACATTTTTTTTCCATAATCTGCCCTTGAATTAACAGTACCATGTTTTTAATATATTTCCAGATACTCACATTTTACTTCATTGACTAGCATATTTTCTAGTTGCCAGACACTGCAAACACGTTAAAGCCACAGCTATGTGGCGTCACTGTAAATTTAGGCATAGATGTAAAACATATTGCAAAGCTGTTTATGATCAGTCGGAGAAGTGCGAACTTCCTCTCTGAGCCTCAGAGCAGGTTCGGCAATGTGTCCTGTTTTCCTTTGGTTATGCAGATCCTGCTGGGTAACGATGTTCCCTCTCTCACAAATTCACACACACACGCACACTTCCAGAGTCAACATTAAAACTGGGACTCCTTGAACTGTGCATCTGGGACTGTGTGCTCAGTTCTGTTGTGAAGTGGTCGGCACATGCTAATAGGCCAATTATGTACATCCTGTCGTGGCACGGTGCCATTTTAAAGCTAGAGCGCCGCATTAGTGCAGTTGTATTTTGACACTTTGGGGCTCAATTTTCCAAGTGAATGTATTAGTGATGAATGTGCCTGCTTAGGGGCTGTTTGTTTTTTTTCCATGTTTCGCAAAACTTTTCCACAGCTTAGCTCCAAGAAGCATGGAGTATTTGAACCGCAGGGCATCCATCATTTTGTCACCGTTGTGCACCCGGCCACCTAGGAAATGAAAGAGATTTGAGAGAAAGAGTCAGAGCAGGAGCCAAATTGTGTCAGTGCTATATGCCAAAGCCTGCACCTTAAATTGCACCTCTGTCTGCCCACTCTCACAAAGCCACTGACTAGCCTCTTTGAGCACCTCAATAAATTTGACAGTGACGTGTTTTAGTGTAGACAGGCCTGGGACGGGTTGTGTGCGTAATGAATGCTAATGTAATTAACAGCGCTAGGTCCTTGACATCTGCCCTTTGACACCTGACTGATATCGAGGCCCTGCTGGAACACTTAGCTGATGTGACCCCATCGCTCGAGTACCTAAGCCTGCTGGGAAACGAGGCCTGCCCCAACCAGCTGGTGAGCCTGGATAAGGATGATGATGACTACCAGAGATACAGGTCTGTTGCTTCATGGAGTAACTTTTATGAATAGGATTAAATCTGTAATTATTCATGCTGATGATAGGTTTAGATTTAAGATAATTTTTATTGAACTGAAAAGTTTGTTTTTGATAGAAAATGGGACACCTATCTGTTAAACATATGAAAGGAGTACTAGTAATATATCTGTTTTTTACTTTTTAAAAAAAAGAATAACATGTTTATATATTATTTATACTCTTCTAGATAAAAAATAGATAGATCTTTTTTGGCACTATTTCAATTAAATCCTATTCATATTTATTGAAAAATCTTTTTCAAATTGCCAATGCGGTTTTGTGTTTACCTGCTTTGTGTTGAGTTGTATGTTATTGAGACTGGAAGCGTCATGACCTCAATATTAAGCTTGTTCTACAACTCTCTTGGCATCTTCATTTACTAAATCCACGTTAATTGTTTCGGAACTCTAAAGCTTACAGCTAGTCGACAAAGTATCAAAAACCAAAGTGGACATCTGACATTACGTTTAGGTTTATTTGAGACCGGTATTCAATATATATATTTTTTATATTCAATTTTTGTCCTCATTTCTATATTGATAAAAAAGCATTGATTTATGCATTATTTTTAACAGTTTTAAGTTTGCACAGTGCTTCAGTTCAGCCTTTAAAATAAGTAGGCACGAGGCTGGAAAAGTCAAAGTGAAATTGTATTTTTATTGAATGATATAAGAATACTGGGGTGTTGGTAGAACGAAGGAAGAAAACAAGGAGTTAATCGGTGTGACATTGAGCCGGTGCCAATGACTGAAAGAACCATGGGGGAACCTATGCATTATATAAGAGACTGATTACTATTACAAACAACAAGTGGGACCAAATAACTAGATGTGCAGCAGGTGAAGGGTAGCAGGGACTATTATTTTGAGGCAGAATAAAAATGTCAAAATAACAAAAATGCCTGTTGTAGTATGGCTCAGTGGAAATAAGGCCTTAAAGATTTATCTTAATGTAAATTTATTTCAGGAAAGATATCAAGTTTAACTTTTCAACAACCTCAATTCAAAATTCTAAAATTATTCTTTTACTATTATGTAGGCAGGTTTTCTACCACAACTAATAAGAGACTGTGCTTTTGTAAATTTCAATAAATTTCAAGACGTTAGTTTTTGACCACCAGCATTTGCATTTCATAACCAGACTGTGGACTCAGCTTCATCACTCTAAAAGCTTTGTCAACTGGCCTCGGTACACTCCAGTTTGCAAAATGGATTTCATGTGTGACTAGTCATCGCCACAAATGAGTGTTTACTACCCTGCCTTACCAGAGCAGATGATGCATTAAACATCAAGCCAAGCCCCGAGTCAGGCAATATGACCACCATTTGTCAGGGTCTTTTACATGAAATGTGATAAAAGGCGAAAAGCATACTCTCTTTTGTCTGTTTTAGCCCTAAGTGCTTGTTTCTGACTCTGTGTTTCGTATTAATCATTTACTACCCATGCCTTTCTTGAATAATCTTTTCTTCTCTCTTTTTGTCTTTATACCCCTCTCGCTCTCCGCCTGCCTCCCTCTCTCCCACCCCCTTTCCTTCAAACTCCCTTCCCTACCCTTTTTCTCCTTCTACTTGCATGCTTAACTTACTGGTGAAGAAGGCTGTTCTGTTTTGACTGACAACGTCTACAGTACTGTAATGTAATATTCATAGTGTGTCACATAGTAAAACATCAATTTGAGCGTGATGCAGATTTTATGTCTGACAAGGTTAGGCTGTATGCAGGTCGTGACAGCACTGGCCTTGGGCAATAAATACCCGGCCCAGTGCCTGAGGAGTTCTCGCTCTCTCAAGTGAAATATCCTAGTGTGCCGCATCGGTGACCCAATTAGTGCAGTGACACAGAAATATAGCATTCATTCCTTGAACACTGTAGTGAGCATGGAGGTTAAATGTTGTCCTCTTCTTTGGTGACTTTTAATATCCACACTGTGCCTTGGTTTTTAGTACCAGAATATGAAGGTGAAACAATCTGAATTTTGGGGGGCCGATTTATGATTTTGCCAATTTTAGTTGATTCTGGTTTTTTATTTACAACTATATTAAACAGCGTTGAAAATACATTTCCTTTCTTTTGTTTATACACCTTATTTTAGCTATTAGCATGGCTAGCATTACAAAAGTCCCACTCATGTTTAAAATATTTATCTCAAAAATCATATGTTTTTGATTTGAGAGCTAGATTCCTCATGTTCACTCAGCTTTCTTTCCCTTTCCCCACTCAAAACTGTCATCATTTCTATTGTAATGCCTCTTGAACAAATCGTTTCTCTTTTCTCTGAAGTAAACTCTATAAGCCAAATTGGCACATTCCCAAAAAGCAAGTGACTGAACAGTGACATTATTGGTTCACTAAAGAGAAAATAAGATCTGTGATTGAACAAACAGATTTGAGAGTGTAGGTTTTGTGTCACCAGAGGCAGTTAAGGTACAAGGCACAGAAGTCAAACAGAAGCAAAACATGCAGGGGATATTGGTAAGGAAGGTAGAGTGTGGCGGACACATTTTAAGAGAGAGGGTATTATATCTGAGGAATTAAATGTCCCGTTCTTATACAATAAATGTATCCTGCTAAAATTTGAAACAATAAATAAATAAAAATTCTTCAAGCAACCAATGTGTGTATCCTTTAACTCTGATTCAGGCCTGTTTCACGAGTGATGGCATGTTCAATGAATAAAAACTCAAAAGACGCAACCTGAACACAGCAACTTTGCTTTCATTCCTTCACACTTTCTGGTGTCTGATTGAATATACTCTTAGCTAACTCCCCCCCAAAATTGCACAAGATAAATACAAATTTTCATTTAATGGCAGATGGCACACAGGGCTGCACAATATACAGGAATATGTTATTGCAATATTAGAGTATGAAATATTTATATCACAAAGGGGTGTTTGGAATGCAATAATTGCTGGCTAATATGTTAAAAGTATTTTGAACTTGCATTTTAAATGTTAATATAAAGCAGGCTAAAACACAGACATTTTTTCTGCGTCATGATTTCATTTTAAACTTTGTGTGACATTAAACAATGGCTATCTGCAAGCCCTTTCCAGTCAGCATCCACTTCCACATTGAAATGCTGTGGTTAATGAGACCTGTTCATGCAATTTTGGTGTGTTCACAGATCAGAAAAAAAGCAATATTTTCATAGGTTTAACCAATCTAGATGAAAATACTATCTAAATTATCTAACCAGCTGTTTCTCAGTGTAGCTACTAAACTAACACCATTTTCTGTTCCCTCATGTTGTGGATTCAAAAATCTCTCCATTCTGTTGAGCAAGCCTGTGAATGATCAGTGCACTGCCAATTTTAGACACATGGAAAAGTGACAACAGATGTTAATCCAACTTGTTTTCTCTTTGATTCCATGATGTACATAAATAAACAAAATTTCTCTGACATTCACCCCTTTACCCTGTGGAGAGTTATCAGTTTGAACAATCTGCTGTTGTGGTACATGAAAGGGGAGTTTGAGGAGTCTCAACCACCAACTGTGCTTTGTACTCATTTTTTATGAAATGTTTTAAGTGCTGCTGAGTAATGATTACCCAAAGTGTCTTTTAACTCAATTTAAAAAATATATATTTTATATATATATATATATATTTTTTTTTACTTTAAGATAGGCATTTGATATTTTGGACTGCTAAATAAACTACATCTAGTCCTTTACTAGTCAGGCAGCACCACCACAGTCCTACCCACCCTCCATGTTACCCCCTGCGTCTCTTTTGCTTTCTTATCCTCCCTCAGTGGTTGGGGTTGAATCATTAATATCACCACTGGCTGACAGAGCCTTGTCATATGTTCTGACCCTATGATGGCAGGTTACCTATGGAGAATAACCTCCCTGTGTGTATCCCAAGGGCATCTTCACCTTTGATCATGGAAATGCCCAGAACAAAGTCCTTTTGCATGCAGAGGGACACAGGCTGGGAAGGAGGCCTCCTGGATTTGAGTGTTAGTGTTATTATCAGAAGAAATAAAGCTTCTTGTTAAGGGATTAGTAGAAGATTATTTTAACCTGTCATAAGGATTAGACTGTAAAGGATTCCCGAGTATGTTTTCTAGATAGGAAGTATTGTAATTTTCTTTATTACATCTATGTAATATTTCTTTTCTTCCCTAATTTGCATGTCGATGTTTAATGTTCCTCATCTGATTCCTGCATCCCTCCTCATTATCCTCAGGTGTTGAAAAGTTGACGCAGGCTTTGCCATCTCCCTTCATCGCCATTGCCATCATCAATTTGTCACAACCCCTCACACACACGGGTCTTGTCTCGACCCATATTCCCCGTCCTTTCTCACCCTCCACTTTAGGTGGTTGATGTGTGTCCTTTCTGGCTACCAGCTCAGCCCTGACATACTGGTTCCTCTAACCCTGCCTTCCAGTGAAAGGATCTGTTGTCATCTGTGTATTCCAGCCATTATCTTTTGACGTTTCTCTCCCTCCCAATGAAAGACAGAGTGTGTCTGAAAGCTTAGAGAGGTATCCATGATGCAGCAAGAATGACAGCTCTTGCACAGGTTGTATCTCCTTGTGTGCCATTTATCTGGTATACTCTTATCAGCTTTGAAGGTTATTGCATTCATGGATAGATCACCATTTAATCTGCATCTCCATTAAGCCTGCTTCTTTTCAGGTTTTTCTTAATATTAGAATATAATATTAGAACTTATGTTGCGACTGTATGTCTTAATGACTCCTACAGCATTGAAAATAATTTAAGCCCCTTGAACTTTTACACATTTTTAACACAGTTTTGAAGGGCTTAACAAAAGTTTGCATTAATAGTTGCAAGGCTTTTGCTGTATGTCTTTTCTGGATTCATACATTCAGAGGCATTTTTTTTCCAATTCCTTACAAAATAGTTTAATTTCAATCAGATTGGATGTATAGCATCTGCGAAGGCCATTTTTTAAATCCCTCTTAAGATTTTTAATTGGATATAGATCTTGACTTGGTCATTCCTATACATTTGCATGCTTTGATCTAAACTATTTCATTGTAGAATTTTTAGTGCCTTTAATCTGCTGAAAGGTGAACCTCCCACCCAATTTAAAGTCTCTGAGCATTTGACGTGTTTTCCTATTTTAAACTATGCCAATTTTCTAATGAATTCCAACTAGCTTCTCTTGTCTTGTTGAAGATATACAACCACACTAAGGTTGCATGATATATTATCATCATTATATTGGTGTGTTCAATATTCAGTTTTCAAAAGATTGTTTAGAATGCAATAATTATTGACTGATATAGTCCAAATGTTATCATCTTGCACTTTTTGTGCTGATTTAACCAGTTGGACAAAGTCCCATGGAAACAGAAGTTCATACCAAAAACAAATACATTGCTTACAATACTAAGGGTCACAGTGGTGGAAGCACAGATGAGAAAGATAAGAAAGAATAAAATAGAAATACATCGCTACTGAAATCGCTACATCATCAGAATATTTATGTACTATCACCACTGCAAGATTTTCTAATATTGTTGAGCCCTGACCAAAATCCCCTTTTCCATATGTTTCTGCTGTATGCTCTACATGACCACTTTCTTATGAGAAAATAGTCTAATAAAGCAGATTTTTTTTATTGTCTTACAGGTACTTTGTACTTTACAAATTACCCCAGCTGAAGTTTCTGGACTCCAGGAAAGTAACAAAAAAAGAACTGATGGAGGCACAGGCGAGAGGGGCATTCATGAAAGTGGTGAAGCCAAAGTTGGAAGCAGTAAGTTATTCTGGTGCTCATTTCTTTTCATTTTTTTTTAGCAGTGGCATTGAATTAATTGTGCTCACCTTTTTATTGTATTGCGGTATCCTTTCTTCCTTCCTGTTTTGGCTTGATTATCAGTTTCCATTTGCCGAGATTTTGCCGTTTTGACTCTTTGAACATGAGATTTCCTATCTAAAGTTAACGTTGTATTTTGTTACCTTCTTAAAATAATGGCCTAAGTCATTTTTTGACAAAAAAAATTGCCACTAATTTGTCAAAAAATTATTTAGGCCAAAAAAAAGCACTTTTGGTTTAAAAAACAAAAAAACAACAACAACAAAAAAAAAACTGACATAGAGCTTTGTTTTCGGAAGGTAACAATATGTGAGTTTTGCTTGTGCTCTTCTATAAATGTGCATGAGAGTACATGTGGCCACAGCCTGACCTGATTCCGTATGCATGAACCCAGATCAAAGGCGACGGGCGGCTGTCCAGTCACACTTGTGTTGCCTAGTGTGACGTGTCTGCCTATTGAAGTGACAGCTCATGTACACTCTCTGCACAATCGCTTAATTATCTCAAACCCCATACATTTGTTGGTTGCTCTCTTGTTTTGAGAACCAAAGACTAATTAGACTTCAAGATGTTCATTTGTATTTCTACTCTACCCTTTGTAACAACCTATTTAAAGGCACATCTCCTACCCAGATTGGATTGAATGTAATTGTAAAGTCATTAAATATTTACAATTTAGTTTTAGGGTCTCTAAGGCTCTCTCTCACACACACAGAGAGAGAGAGAGATTTAGAGTACAGCCAAAAGCTTTTTGTGACAAATAAGAAGCATGTGAGTCGATGTTGGTTTTAAAAAAAACATGAGGAAAACAATATATTCATTGTTTTAGATAATAAGCTACGATAGTGTACTCTTTGAGTGTCACTCCATGCTATGCTTTGTTTTTGATCCTCCATGCGAGTGGCAAGCGGGAAAGCAAAACATTGAAATAATTTAACCTCAGACTGCCGTGTTTGGTAGATGGAGAAAAGCAGAGTGAAAACACTGATCACTCACTTTATATGAAAAGAATAGAAAGGACCTCTACAATGCTGTTTGGCAGGGTAAAGTCACTTTTAAGATTGTATTTACATAGCTTGTCAGTAAAAAAGAAATGCTTGGCTTTGTCGCCGCAGCTGTAGATGAAAGGAGAGATAATCACAGATTCTAGCTGACATGATGTGTTTTTGTGTCTTGGTGCCTTTGAACCAGCTGTGTGTGATTATTTATTCCTTATGTAAAGTAAAAGTTTACAGCTTTCATATAAAAAGGGTCTACTTAACATTGTGCTGTAATTTGTGCACTGGAGCATATTCCTGATCTTCTTTTCCTAATTCCTCATTAGTATCGTAAAAGTCGGGCTACACAAAGTGGAAACTGTTTTGGATTTATTCCAGTTTGGGATTCTGGGATTTCCCTGTATCGTTTCCTCAGCTTTATGTTTCAACTATACCAGAGTCTACGAGTCTTGCAAACTTCCCGGCTTCAACTGTCTATATCATCAGAGTTCTTCATAAGATAACCGATGTTGCAGGCCACCAATTAGAGAAGCGTTTACAGCATGAACAGAGAAGATGATGGCATAATTAGATACTCATGTTTCCTTTTATGTTGGCTACAGCAGGATGTTGCTAACAGTACAGTCTCTGTCATTAGCTTTATTACAAAGAATGGTAATTAGCTGTCTCTTTGCTGCATGCATTCAAATTTAAGTCTCAATTAGGCCAAGTATCAAAAAAGAAAATATTAAGAATAATGAAGATTATTTATTAAAATACTTCACAATGGACAAAGCCTAAAAGTTTTGGGGGTTTTTCTTTTGATTTTCTGTCATATTTTTTTTTTTTTTGGCTCCTTTTCATAATTCGTCTTGCTGCAACAGCACAAATACAGTAAATCTAAAACAGAGATACAGCAGCAACTCTAGGAGTGTTAGTGATAAATGCCAACTCCTGACAGCAGAAATTAACAAAAAAGGCCCCTTCTATCACATCATTCTCATTGGCTGATGTATGTTTTGGAAAAGAGATTGTGGCTAACTTCCAGGACCTCTCTTGAGTCATATCGAAGTTAAATGTGACCGCAGTTTAAACTCTCTCTCTTATTTTTTTCTTAATCATACCATTGTGGCATGGCAGTGAGCGATGCCACATGGCTCTGATAAAACAGTTATGGTCTTTAGCACAATCGGAACATCATAGCTTTTCATGCATTCACAATGTTTTCCATGTCGGCTAAATCAAAACCAGACAAGCAAAAACCAGTTTCCAGGAAAAATGAAACCAGGTCAAAAGCTTGTTTGTGAGAAATGCAGAATTAGCACCAAAAAATTAAGTGACCTCTAAGATAGCCATCTTAGTCACATAGGACTGTAATGAAATCTCTCAAGGCAAAACAATGCTTTTGAGAAAATTAAGAAGCTCAGTTTGGGTTTTTTTTTTGCTAATGGAGAAAAGGTTTAATAAACTACAAGCTGTGTTTTAAATAACCTTTAATAAAATCTGTGTAATTCAGTTTATTTATAAATCACTTCATATGTTATCTCAAAGCATTTAAGATGAACAGCTCCAATTGATTTAAATAGTTATATAATCAAATCAGTCCAAATAATTTCACAAAGACATTTCATTTCATTTTGGTTGTCGTTGTAATAGCATGCAGGCAAATTCGATTTATTATGAAAATTACCAATATCTTAACACAAGCTAAATGTCTCTCATCTTCTCTGTGAGAATGGAAATCTTAAATTCAATCTAGAGGTTACGAGGGAACTAACTAACTATTTTTTTGTAATCCATGTGTAATGCATACATTTTAGTAATGAGAGTTTTTAAAAAGGTCATGAAAACTGTTCTTATATTTAACTTCCTTAGACCTTGTAAGAAACTGTTGAACTTTTAACTTCACCAGGCGGGGCAACATTTAAGGGATGATTCTTGCCTTAAATGTTTTGTTTAAATCCTGTAATTTAGGGTTTCTGGTATTTATCAGAGATCATCCAGTTGAGATTGTAAAATGTTCACAAATTACATTTGTTGTTTAAAACTCCTTAATTGTCATGAGGACACTGGTTTGACTAACATGTAAACACTTTGAGGGTGGCAGTTAAGGGGTTAAAACTACACTAATATAAACAGACTGTGATGCTTTGGAATGCATTTGGAAAGATACTGGGATAAATAGTGTGATTTTTGTAGCTAAACTCTCTCTGTGTGCTACAATTGATTGAAAATCTGAGAGGAACATTTAGTTTATTACACTACATTTAAAGTGGTGCAATGTAGTGGCTCAAAACTGGCTCTCAGGTTTTGGAAAACCAACCCAACTTTTTCAAAGAGCCAGTTGAGAACCAACTATTGCACCAGCTCTGGTTAAGAACTGGAAGTACTTTGTTAGAAAAACCCTATTTATTAGAGTTTCATTTTCTACAGAATACCCCAAATGCTGCTGAAAATAATTTTAAAGTGGTTATGGCGTCTACAATGGTTTTTCAACTGGATATTGATGGCAATTGCAGTCCAATGCCAATCATAGTTTTTTTAATATTGTAAGATCTCACATTAGATTCCCTAATTAGAATCACATTTTCTAGAGCACAGAAAAATGACATCACATTATTAACAAAATCTAAATGGTTTTACTTTCTGTAAGGTGTTCTGTTCCTTTATGCTTTAAACAGCATTAAAATAATAAATTTTTGCAAAATTATGTCTTTTGTGCTTCAGCTTTAAAAAAACAAAGATCTATGGGAAATAGATCTTTGTTCTATTTCCCATTTGTTATGCTGTATTTCTCAGCATAAATTGCTAAGCAGTATGACCAAATCAAAGACAAAATGACAAGACAAAGGCAGTAAAATATATAAATACCTGAAGTAAACAGAATAACAGCAATGACGATTGAAGTCTTTTCCAAAAACCGCAACACTAAACAGAGTCAGACGGGAAAAGCCTAGAGCTGTATTTTGGGAATTTGGGCGTGTTGGAATGTTATAATGTGATAATTCTCTTTGAGGACTTAGAGGTCATGGAATGAGATGGCGTTAAACCACGTAGAGCTATTTAGGCCATGCTGGTCTGCTTTTGGAAAATACATGTGGTACTTTTTGGCTCACTCACTCCTTCCTTTTTGCCATGGAGCCCACATTATGCTGTCAAATCTTTGAGTTAAACTGGCCATGTCTATCAAAACACTGTGACAGCACGTTCTGTTTTCACATCCTAAGCACTGCAAAAAGAGAAGTACATAGAAAACTTAGCTAGCAGAAAAAAACATTTACTCTATTAAATAGAATGTTTCACAGTGAATTAAGTAACTCCTGGGTCCTTCTCCCGAACATTAAGGATTGCTTGGTGGCTACGTCAGCAGGTACAAATGTTCCCAGAAGTCACTTAGATTTTGCTTGGATGAGGTATTTGGTTCGATTTTCAAGCATGAAGATCTCGCTTTTTCTGCCTGTAATGTAAAACAGACGGCATTGCAGGAAGCCTTGGCCAGCTCCTGGGTCCCATGAGTATCTGCACACAGGGTAAACGGTACTTCAAGGGAATTGACAGTGACAGGTCCAGGAAAGTCTTCAAGTGGATCTTTTCAGTTCAGTTTTTTCCTCTCCAGACACTAACCTGTTTTACTGCACAGCACACAGTGGTTCATTTAAACTTTTCACTGTAGGAAAGCCATTCAAATCAACAATTGACTGTGATTACTTTCAGAGCCATGACTGTGCATTATGTTATTTGTAATTGTGTTTTTTTTTTACTTTTCTTTTCTTTCCTTTTTATTTCAAAACAAACCTGACAGAAGAGGAGGCCTTTTGCTCTGTTATTTTTCCTTCCTGAAATGCACCCAGTGAAGTATGTTGCCACGTTCATCTCTGGTCTTGAGAGTTATGGGTTCCCCGAAGCTCTCAAACATAACAAACAGCATGCAATATAGCTCTTTGTGAATGTGCCTTCAGTGGGTTCACTGAATCATTTTACTGAACAAATGTTTCCTCAGAGGAAACTCAAAGAATATGGTTGTCACCAGGGGAAGGGAAAATAACCAAACAAATTGCTGGGGAAGAAAGTTTATTACCCCTCCCACTCTCTGCTAGGTTTTAGATTTGTAAGAGCTATTACAGTGCCTTACAAAGGTATACATACTCCTCGAACTCCTTTGGATTTCATCACATTATAACCTGAACTTTGTCTGAGTCATTCTACAAAAACAATGATTTGATCCAAGCCATTTCATTGTTGCTAGCTGTATGTTTAGAATTGCTGTTCTGCTAGAAGGTCAACCACCACCAGAGACTCAAGTTTTTTGAAACAGGTAACAGTTTTTGTCCAGGATTGTGCTTTGTTTAGCTTCTATCTATAAAATGACAAACTTTGGTGAGCTTCTCTAGTCCTCCTGAAGAAAAGTATCCCAACAGAATTACACTGACACCACTATGTTTCACCATGGGGATGATATCTCCATGCAGTGTTATTTTCCTGCCACACATAATTTTCATACAGGCCAAAAACAGATTTTGTTCTCATCTGATCAGAGTACTATTATTCCAAGTCTTTTCTGAGTACCTTACATAACTATTCCAATTTCCAAGTTACTCCTCCTTAATGTTTAGATTTCTAGAGTGTACAAGTTAAAGCTAATTTTTACTCTGTTTTTGTGCATTATATAAAGTTTCAAGAAAATACATTTTTGTGGTGGAGGGTGCTAAAGGGTTGATAATTTTAAATTCCCAGGGGTGTAAATAATTTTAGATTTGTTTTCATTCAAGCAAGGCGTTTGTTTCAGATATGAAATGAGACAAACACCTCTCAAATAATATTGACATAAAATCATCAGTTCTAAAAAACTATATCATTGTCATTCATTTTTTCTAGAAATAGCATACAAGCATGTTAAATGGTGTCAAATAGAAAAGCCTCCATTGCCTTCTATGTAGACATTATATTGGCCGACTTATGTGATGATTTGTTTTTGTTGATGAGCTCCAAATCATTGAGGTTGGACAGCCTCCTTGTCATAGCCCTAATTTTTTAGCTTTTTTCCACAGATTATCCGTAACATTCAAGTTGGGAATTCAGCTGGAACATCTTAAAACATTATTATTACTTCCAGTCAGAAATCACTTGTCAGTAAAATTAAAAATATTGTTTTAATCTTAAATCTGCCAGAGTAAAAATAATTTGGGCTTAATAGTAATGAGGTAAAATGTGGATAGGGTCAAGGATTTCAAATTTTTCTGCACTGTATCCATAGAGATTCAGATTAACACAGGTTCTGAATAAAAATATCCACTCTTCAGTGTCTCATTTCTGTGTGTGGACAAATACATGAACTTGGGAGTACTTGATCTGGTTCCATATCACACAAAATCTCCTGTTTGTTAATTGCAACACTTGAAATGCTTTTGCTGTCTCTGTTTTAGTGACAACATCTCCCAAAATGTCAAAACAGCTGGTCATAATTGTTTGGACATGTTTATTTTATCCAGGAGTGTTTGTGTGAGACATTTCCAAGGAGACACAAGTACATTCACTTAGCTCTGTGTATTTGTCTCTCAGTATCTGAGTGAGCTCGATATGCCTCCTTGTGAATATTTCCATTTAACTAATTTCATGCTCTTAAACGTCTTTGTCTGGAGTTTGGATAAGCACTTTGTGCTCTGTTCAGAGTAGTTCCTTCTCAGAGTTCATGCAAAGGTTATAAGCTGGGAAAACAACAGCAATTAAAGGGAGTGACTCACACTGTCCACATAAATCATCCTCGCTGTACACACCATAGACACTCTGTAAAACTTTAAAGCACAATTAATTGTAAGTAACAGTGCCAATATTGATTTATCGCCTCCTTCAGAGCTTTGACGCTTGGAGTGCATGACCTGAGTGTTGTGTTACACTTTTGAGCAAAAATACTATGCGCTATTCATTTTTTGGCTACACAGTACATTAAAAGCAAACATGTGAATGCTTTTATGAGATACTGCAGTTGCCCCGCTTGCATATATAGATTTTACTTCCCTCCTTCTGGCATCTGGCACAAAGAAGGACCGCCTCTGCGGTGGTGTAGTTGTTGTTTGCTTGTCTATTGTGTTTAGCTGTGCAGTTTAAGGCCTATCAAAATGCAGGCCAGTGCTGCAATGGAAGCACCTCCCTTGCCCATTTTGGCATGATACTTCTATAAACCATGACAAATCATGTCATCAGTCACTCAACTATTGTAATTCTATATGATGCAAGTCACCGTTAAGTGTTATGATTCTGATAATACCTGCAATTGGCAAAGTCTTTAAAGCAATCTCTCCTGGAAAACCCTTGATCTGCAGTAATTTATGAATTTTATAAGTTCTCTTTAAACAGACAAAATAAAGCTTCACAAATCATGTGATTCATGATCTGCTGGACTTGATTGTTCCCCTGGTTTTGAGTATTTACGTTTTTGTCATAACCTGAACCATCTAAACGTATTTTTTAAAATGGAACAATTAGTGCTACCTGTATAAGAACAATCTAATATTGATATTTACTGTTAGAGGGCTTTTCAGAGGACTTAAAAGGTTTTACATTTAACAATCTAAATCTTATGTCCTAAATATTTATAATAATGATTAAAATCTACAAACCTACAAAATGAAAATGGGAAATTAGCCTTTTTAAAAGAAACTTCTCTCCAGAACTTCCTTGGGAGACCATGTGAGAAATTCTGCTTACAAAGCTAGCTTAAATTGAAATATTTAGGAAATTAAAATTAATTCATCATTTAGTGTGAAAGAACAAGTCTCAATTGACAAAGTTCTAATTAGCTAACAAAAGCATACACTCATTGCCCCTCTTATTGGGGAACACTTCACTGGTGCTTGGTTGGACCCCCTTTTGCCTCCAGAACTTTGACATTTTCTTTGGTAGCGTAGATTAAACAAGCCTCTTCTGATAATTCAAGCATACATTTATATCATTTTAAACCTCAGAAACTGCATGATGAGGTTTCTTAAAGACTTCAACTAGTACATTTGGCGCAAAAAAAAAAATAAAAACATCCCTATCTTCTCAGAATTTGCAAAAATAGTAATTACTTTTATTTCTTCATTTTTGCTCAAGTGATTTGTACTTGCTGTGGCACATAACAAATATTTCCTACACCATAGTAACACCATCACAAGCATTTGTGATGGCATTTGCGAGTGAACGGGTGAATGTGGCTCTAAAGTACTTGGAGTGGTCATTCCATTTACCATTTATTATAACAACCTATTTAGTTCAAGGATATTAGTTTCAGCATATTTGTCAGGATATTGCTATCCTGACATCTCTTCATATTTTGCTCGTTAATGAGTGGTTATTTAACCTAGTGTTGCTTTCCTACTGTCTTCATCCAGTCTGCCTATTTTTCTCTGGCTTCTGACATCATCAATGCATTTTCAGCCGTACAACTTCTGCTAACTGATTTTTTTTTTCTTCCTTTTCTTACCATTCTCTATAAGCTAGAGAGATGATTGTGTGTAAAAATCCCAATAGCTCAACATTTTGTAAAAGACTTTAGAAAGCCTGTCGAATGGAAGTCTAGATTGCAACACAAATTGTATAAATCAAATTTAGCAACGGACAACTTAAAACTTAAAACACAACCCGATACAGAGTAAAAGTGATTTAATTTTCTTAAGTTCAAGGTTTCAGACAAGACTTGGCAAACAGAAAGAAAGCAATATACACCAAGGTCTCTGAGGCCAAAACAAAAATATTCCCATTTCACTTCAAATAAAAACTGTTCTTATCTTTAAAAAAAAAAAAAAAAGAAAAGAATGGTGTAAGGGCTTTAGCTCCCTGGCTGGCCACAAAACAGGAAAGAACTAGCTGAAAGAAAATGGTTGTGAACCAATTGCAAACTTCCCATTTACAAATGCATTAAACTACCGCCATTTGATAGGCCATTTGTGTTAAAAACAACTGAAGTGTTCCTAATGAAATAGTAAGATAGTGAAGTTATTTCACTGAATTTAAGCTTAAAGTTACAATAATTGGTATTAAAACTACCAGTTGCAGATTTTGTGTAGAATATCATATTTCCCCACAATTTCAAAAACACTGTTTTGACCCCAAAACTCTTATTGATTTTTTTCTATCAGTTTTGCACGAGAAATAAAAGTTAGTAAATGAAAATGGTTGCTTATAAATGGACCTTTTTAAAACCTTGGTATATTATGTTTCTTGTTACCAGACCATAACTGTACATAAGCGTTATGTATCCAATGTTACATCACTTGACAAATATATAATATATATTTACAAATAAGTAATATGCAACGTGCCTTCTCAGATTATAATTTCAGCAATCGCATAGTAGTATGGTGTCCCAGAACATCAGTCTATTAGTCTAATCAGAGCTAATCCTCCCCATTTGCTTTCTTGGTGACAGAAAGATGCTGTGTCCTAATGAGAGACAGCTGGCTTAGTGTTTTCCATGCCTAAAAAAAATGACTCCACTGGGTTTTACCACAAAGCTGTAATAACTTTAAATCTCTCAAAAAGATAAGTTATTTCTGTGCCTGTTTCTTTTAGTTGATGTTGACTGTAAACATTAATCACTGTTTCAGTACTTTGGATCTGACTTTGAAGGCGGCGTTGCTCTAAATTGCATTCAGATTTTTATCAGATAATTTAAGTAAACTCATTGCTGTTTATGGCATGCAGATGTTGTGCTATTTAAAAAGTTAATGAAGTCAAGCGCTTGATTTTATGAAAGATGAAGCGGGATATAATCCACACAGGAACTGAACCGATATTTCCATTCATTTATTGAAGCTGCACAATTTTTTTTTTGTTTTCTTGAGTTGCTGAAACATGATGCAATGGACTTTTAGGTCCCTTGGTGTGTTTGCTTCTCTGAAGTTTTAATCCATTATGCTAGCGTTGAGGGCTGACGGTGTCTTCTTTCAGCAGCAGCGACTTTCATGCAGTAAAGGACAGAACGAGAGCAAAAAGTCCCTACTGCTGAAGTTTGTGCTTACATAGGCTGCCTTTGTGGGTTTTTTAGAACTGTCAGACATGTCAAACACAAGCTAGAAAAAAGTATATTGTTTCCAGTCACTTGGATTCCTTTCCTCCTGACATCTGCCACTCTGGCAAGATGATAAATCCTTGCCTCATTAAGCGTGGGTGTGAGATTACAGACTGACAACACATTAATCACTGGGCTGGGTGGCAGCAGCCCTCCACTAGCTACAAGCATTGTTAACCAAACTTTTTCTAATGTGTCACTCTCCTCGCTGACAGCCCATAATCAATCATTCTGATTGGCAGGGCTGATAGATTACACTATTTATACTTTGTGTAATGAAAGCTAGCGTTTCCACCTACTGTCATTGCCGAGACGATGATAGGCTGCATCGTCCAGATGAATAGCTACATGTTACAAAAAAAAAAAAAAATAGAGAAAGAACAAGGGTGGGCAGGCAGCGGCAGAGCATTATGAACTTTAAAACAGACGTTGGGTTCCACAGTGGGTGGTAGCTGTTAGGGGGTAGTCTGTGTGAGTGCGAATTGTTTGCCCCACGCAGCGTAGCTTAAAGGCAGTTTTCATGCCATCACAGCGCTATTGTCATGTTTGTCTCCATCATGGCAGGCGGCGCTCTCGCAGGTAAAACTGTTCTTTGTCTGTGTGGGATTTGGTTTCCCACTGACCCCGTTGGCGAGGGGAGCTTTTTGTTGTCAGAGCTGGTCTTCTGACAGAATGAGAATGATTTACACATGTGTAGCAACAAAATGACAGGCCACTACGCTCTGTATATGTGTACTTGTTGAGGTGCACAGGTCAGCAGGATAATAGATTTCCCTGCTTACTAACAAGGAGGTACAAAACTATCTTACATTGCTGCACAAACCCTCCAGCAAATTTCTTTTTCTTGTTCCGTGCAAGCTGGATGAAATGACATACTGCTGGTAGCCTTCAAACATAATAAGGTTATGTTTCTTTTTGTTCATTTTCAGATGTATGTCTTTGTCTGGTGTGAGGAAATTGAATATGAGCTCTTCGTTGAGAAGGTGCCAAACGTTTGGAGAGAAGCCGGTGAAAAAAAAAGAAACAGTTCTTCATATTTTTGACAAGCAGTAAATCTAAGACCTTTTCATGAGACTGCTGCTGTCAGGAAATTAGTTAACTAGACCATATTATGGAGAGCCAGGTAATTTACCCTTAGAGATGCAATCGCAAATAACTAGCAGGAGGCCGCATCCCTGACCTGACATTGCTTTGTGTATAATGCAAAATCTGGTGACATGCTCAATGGGTTCTGTCAGCTGCAGGATTGAATTCTCTGCCTACTGCGTCTCAGTTTGGAGCATGCTGGTCAATTATTTCTGAGGCTGTCAGTGCATAGGGAGACGCTGTTATTTAGTATGTGTTAACTCGGCATCATTAAGACACTCAGCTGACAGAGAGTAGCACACCTGAGTGTTATTTATTTTGATTCCCTCCGACAGGGGTAACCTTCAAACATGTTGACCTCCTCCTATTTTGCGTTTTGTGAAATCGCGCTCGGTCCATTAGAAACAGGAGCTGTCGAAGCAATAGAGACTCAAATGGCCGCAAGTTGTCTTATCTAACGCAGGGACAGCAAGAGGAGTTTCGATTTGTGGGGACAGATCGCTCTGATCATATGGTGGCTGTTGAGTGCCTGTCCAGATGCTGCTGTCCACACAAAGTCTTTAAAGTACATGCTGAAATGTCATATTATCATGGATTTCAGAAATGGTTGCACTGGTTTTGTTACAAGTAAAAGATTCCTGAGCAGAAAATTTTAAATGTTTTTGGAATCAACTAGAACTAAAGATTGTAGTTGCTGATTTAGGGGTTAAAGTAGTTATATTTGAGCACTAATTACAATATATTGTCACGTTTGCTTGAAATGTTACAATGACAATGTGATAAATGTGAAGGTTTATGTTAGTTTATTAAATAGACATTGTCCCTTTGCATGTAGTTAATCCTGGAGGTGGAGAAAATTCACGGGTTGCCCAGTGTTTTTTCTTTCAAATTTCTCATGAATTTTTAAAACTGTAAATATTTTCTGTGGTCAGATAGCAGGTATTTACAAGCTTTTGCATAAGCAGAAGCTTAAAGTTCTCTTTTAAATCAAATTTCTTAATTCAGACTGGTATTGTAAACATTCACAAGCTACAAGATTTTGCGCTCATTACTAATAATATTGTACTTCTTTCCGAGATGGTGGGAGACAGCAGTTCTTTGATCACTAATGTTGCTTTTAATTCACATTTTGTTTGTTGAAGATCTGCGGGTGAAGATTAAATAGATTTTTGTGTGAGGGCATTTTGACCAAGCCCAAGTACGAGGCACAACATTCAAAGATGCAAGTCCGGTCTCAAGCTCTCCATCCCTGCTCTCCACTCTTCCTCCAGTCAGTGATACCTAAATTTCCAAATGAAATGCAGAATTTACTTTTGCCTGAAAACAGGACTCTGGGCCATTGAGCAGCAGTCCAATTTATTTTCTCCTTCTGTCCAAGTAAGACACCTAAAATGTTCTCTCTGGTTCCAGAGGGGCTTGACCTGTTGAATGTGACAGTTGTAGCCAATGTTTATTATGTGCTTATGTGGTAAGTCCCTATCCTCAGTTCATAACTTGTGAAATTCTACCAATATGTGGAATGGATTTAACTTGACAAAAGGCTCCTTCTGTTGCTATGATCTGTTGTTAATCTTTTCCTGCCACAGGTCTTCCTTCCACACAATTTTCTGGAATGGAATAAACATGTATGGCACTTTTCCAGTCATTTTGACCACTCAATGTGCTTTCACTAGTGTCATCAGATGTAAGAGACCATTTAAAGGCTCAGGAAATATATCCAGGTGTTTTGAGTTAATTAGCTGATTAGGCTGTGACAACATGAGTTTCCAATAATGACCTTTTCCACAGTATTCTAATTTTTGAAACACTGAATTTTGGTTTTTCACAATCTGTGACCCACAATCATCAAAATGACTAGAAACAAAGACTTGGAATATACCACACTATGTGTGATGATTCTATATAATACATGAATTTCACTTTGTGAAATAAGTGGCAAGAAATATTGTACTTTTACTCAATCTATTTTTAATATGTATCTGTATAAAGTACAACTGGATTGACTTTATGTTTTAATACATTCTAATAAATAAAACAGTGTCTGGAATTAATAACATTGAGGTAATTGAATATATTTTTTTAAGTAGCTAAAACCAATAGTTTGGTATTGTACAACCCAGCTTAATAAGACAGGATTATAAGCACTTTATCCAAATGTTGACATTAGTGTAAAAAGTGCTTTGAGTGGTCATCATGATTGTTCAAACAAAACAATGAAACAAAATGCCCTCACATAATGTTGAAACCTCAGAAGAAACTCAGGCCTTTCCCTGTCCTCTATTTAGCTGGAGTGGTCTGACCATAAAGGAAGTCCAGATCTTATATTTCTAGTACTTTAATTGTTTACACCAGGTAAAACCTTTGTCTCACTAGCTAGGTACTTCATATTTTAAGTAAGACTAACTTGTTTAACTTAAAAGCCTTAAACTTGCTTAAAGTTAAGTCCTGTGACATCGCATGTTGGAACATGCTGTCTTCCACTTTCTCTACTGGATAGTTACTGCTGCTGAGAGGAGCATGCTCACTCATGTGTCCTCTAGTTGATTACCGCTTCCTTTGTTTTCACTGTTTAGCACCAGATTGTTTTCTTCGCACCAAACCTCAAGATGTTCAACTTCTTTCCTGATTTATAGTTTTCACTAATCCACCATTGTGGTGTTATCCGCAAACTTAGTGATTTCTTTCCCCTCATATTTGGATACATAGTTGTGTGTTAGAGTAAATAAAGGTGGGCTCTGAACACAATCTTGAGGAGCTCCAGCTTAGCATAATCGGTTTTTAGGTGTTTTTCCCGACACAAACAAACCGAATCTGAACTCCACAGTAAATTGACTTTTTTCAGTCAAAAATAACTTGTGATGAAACAAGACATCAGTGGACAGTGCCCTTCTACATCTCACAGTGCATCCACCACCTGCTTGCTCTGAATCTGAATGGAAAACTTGATAGAGAAAACCCTCAGGTTGGCTTCTGTGCTGCAGGATGACATGATTAGGAGGTGACAGCCTCTGTAACAACAGCTCTACATTTATCTTTTTCTACTCCCTCTCTATCTCTCACTCTGTGTGTCTCTCTCCTTGTCTGCCTCTCTCCTCTCAACAAGTCAGACTACTCTATAATTAATGTCCCTGAGGGCTATCTGCAGGTCATGCAAGGGGTGCGCTGTTAAGACAGGTAGTCTTGACACCTCCAACTTTGTAGCTTATGCATGTGTGTGGGTAGACAGCTGAGATGGAAGAGAAGAGGCCAGTGATGGGAGCTTGAGCATGTTTAGGTTGGAGGCTAAGACGGGACAAATACTGTAGGTTGAAGGAAAGCAGTCCTTTTTGTGACCTTTTCACCTGCAAAAAAAAAGTGTCATGTACTGTACAGGATTACAGTAAATGCTTCAGACTTTAGGGATAACTAAATGTACTTAAAAAGTAAGTATGTTGCTTTTTAAGTGTTTTACCATCATTACAGATTTCTCCATTTTTTTTATTGTTTTTTTGTTTGTTTTTGTCACATCAACGTACTAAGAAATGGTAACAAATTGTAATATCATTCAGCCATAAGCTGAGTAAATACAAAACTTTGTTTTCAAAGTATTTCAATTATGGGGCGTGTAACTGGCCCCAGAACATAACATATATTTAGTTGTCAATCAAGTGTTTGTGATAGCTGCTAGTCTTCTGCATAGATGCTGAGAAAGTTTTTTTCACTCATTTTTGTGTTGTTTTATCTTAGCTGTTGTGATTCCAAAACATTTCTGTCAGGTTAAGTCTGGACTTTAAGTAATCCAGTAGCTTGCCATCACCAGTGAATTTGCCCTTTGAGATCTCAAGATATAAAGGGCATTATAATTAAAATAAATAATAATAATAATTATAATTATTATTATTATTATTATTATTATTATTATTATTATTATTATTATTATTATTATTATTATTATTATATGCTGTCCCAGTGAAGTAGTAGTAATTACACCCTGTCATTTACCTGCAATTACTGTTCAAATAACAACTCATCATTGTGTTCTGCAAGGAGGATTTCCTTGTTTGTTTGTTTGTTTTACCTTCTGGTTTTGAATAGGAACTAAAAAAATTATAAAAGATGATAAATCATTTTTATATTAATCAACAAGTCTAGTGGAAGAAATGGACAGAGGTAATTAGCTTAAAACAGAAGAGGACAGAGAGAAACTTGCTTATTCAGCAGTGGAAATATGTGAAAGAGCATGGGCTCCCCAGAGGTCAGCATGAGGTCAGATGGGTCAAGTGACACTTAAACAGCATTTTTCTTTTATTTGTTGGGGTGGTGGAGCAAGCTGCAAAGGACTGGAATTAGGTTACAGCATACCAATGGTTAGTAGGATGACGGATATTCCTTTATTTTATTCCGTTGTATTCTCTATCAACAGAATTTGTTAGTGTTCTATGATAAAGCCCTTGAGTAAGTCTAAGTTTATAATTTCTGTTTGATAATCCTAGTTATTAAACAGTACATTAAGTTCAGTTTCTAGCTTTCTAGCTACGGAAACCTAGCAGATTGCATTGAGTCACTGACTTGCAGCACTTAACTTATCAACATTGTTGATAACTTCCATTGGACTTGCATTCTATGTTTCTTTTATTCAGATGAAGGATAGACGCATTGAATCTAGCATAATTTTCCTAAATTTCTGCTCACTTACAGTGAACGTCTGTTGTCAAACCTCTTCAAGGGTAACGCGAGAAGGTAGCTTACCTGCAGCGGCTCTGGCTTTCATCACACCTGTGCTAAAAAGAGGGGCAAGGAACTGCATGTCTGTCCTGTATTTCCCCCTCCCAGTATAGGAATATTGAAACAGTTGTGGATCAGATGGACTCACATCCTGTCAGACTCCTCAGATTTCAGGACAACTGAGTGCTTTTGTCAGCCGAATTCCAGACATCGTCTTCCTTTTTCTATAGAAGGGCTTTCAAAGATAATATGTCTCAGGACTTTTTCTTCTCTCAAAACAATAGCGTCATTGAAACAGAGATGGCTAACTTATTCTAATAGTGTATGGTGCATAATTCATGAGATGTCAGTCGGATCGGAATATTGAAGCTCCCGTTAAAAAAAAATGAAATAAAAAGAGGTGTGCGATGTTGGTGCTCTGTTCATGATGTCTTGGCTCATCTTTACAGCTTGCCTCATAGTGCCCTCTGTCATAGATGTCAGTCTTCTTTGACACCTGTCTGCCCTCTCCTCTTGTCTGACTGTCCCAGCTTCCTCTCTGTGGGGTGGAACCGTTTGCTTTTGGAAGTTTGTTTATAGGGGGATGGAATATGCTGCTGCTCCAGGCCACATCTAGTCTTTCAGCCCATCACACGAAACATGACAACCCTCCCCGCTCTTTGGTGGTGAGATGTGCTGTTTCTCCTGTCCCCGTGGGGAGTCAGAATTTTTTGCTTTGCTCTCTCCTTCTTGAACTTCTCTTCAAGACAGCAGATCAATATTGTGAGAGCGTGCAAATGCTACCTGCTCTGGGCCGTCTTTTCACAAATGTGTAATTTTGCACTGATGTGGATTATATACTGAAACAGTTGAAAAGCAATGAATGTTTCAACGAATGTATTCTTTTTTTTACACAAAAAAATGAATTCTTGAATGGGAATTGAGCATTGAGTGCAACAAGAACAAGATTTTTTTTTTTTTTCAGAATTGGACAAACTACTGTGTAACGTAGTTTAGTGGAATATCTTACTATTCATTAAGAAATAAATAAAAAAAAATATCTCGCAGTGAGTAATCCCAGAGTAATGTGCTTTGTTTGGACAGTGCAATCTATAATTATAGGAATTAAGTTAGGATCTAACTGAAAACCTCAAAAATAAGACTCTGATTTGCCTGAAAATGAGAACGATATGAAATCAAGCACTGACAGCTTGAAGCGTGTAATTATGTTGATTTGCTGACACGAGATATAATTATGTTGCTTACTTTAGCTATGTTAGGTTAAACACACATCTGTTGTCATTTGCTGTATAATATCCATGAATTAAACTGGATTTCAGTGCCCTGGAAAAGAATAATTTCTATTTAATTGTGTCATGGCAACACTCAAAACCATAGGTCCACAACATGTCAAGTATGCAAGTGTAGCTAGGCTTCATGGAAAACCGTTGATACCTGCACACTTTCTGGGTGGTCTGCCACTAGACATTCAAGGCCTTTGGTACTCCACCCAGGCTGGCTCCTGGTATTACCATTTTCATTTTTCATGGTTATTGTAATTCTAGATCATTCAACTTCTGTCTTGCACTAAGGTTTTCCTTTGTTATACAGTCATATTCATTAAATTACAATATGGATTTCAATACTGAAACGATTTCATTAGGACCTTATTTCTGTAATAAAATGTTGTTTTATTGGTTTCCATTGTGAATTTAGTTACTTAATGAATGAACTTTTCCATACTATCCTGATTTATTAGATTTATCTGTATAGCTCCATCTCTTGGAATGACATCAAAAAGTAAATTTGTTATTTTTTAATTCAAAACAAAACCAAATAAAAATCATAATGCAGATTTGGTTCACACATTATATTTCAAAAACTCCTACTGAAATTGTTTCCATGTCCTACGAGACCAAGTCACCTTGTTCTTGCCTGCATTGTTGACTCTGGCATCTGTCATCTTCCTATTGATTTTATCTCGTAGATTCTGTATTGTGTTTATATGAGGGGAGTTTGTTGGCAAATCAAGCACAGCAATAACAGTTTAGCAAACGTAAGAAATGTAATGGTTGTAGCTCATGTCCTGGGTACATGCGTGTGTATGTGTTGCCTCTTGTAGAATCTGACTAATGACCTGTTTAAAACATTTGTTTAAACCTTTAAAATCTGTCTTTTAAAATCTTGTTCTTTTACATAATGTGTTTGTCTTGATGCTCTGTTTTCTTTCTGTAAAGCATTTTGGATTGTCCTGTGTATGAATGGCACTGCATAACTGGACTGGCCTTGATTTCATTCTAGCCTCCATTCTGGTCTTGTGAATTTTTACTTGACTTTTTAATTGACTGCAGTTTTCCCTGTTCCTTTTGCACCTTATTCTACCAGACTTTTTTCCTTCCACTGAACTTTACAACATTGTGCTCGGATACAGCAATTTGTTAACATCCAGCCTTGTAACAAGGTTCTTTTGTTATTACCCTACTTGAGAAGGGGATTATTCCTCATGTCTGGGCAGACTCTAACATGGTTGAAATACAACATTCGTGTTAAAAAAATCCCTTTTCTTTTATTGGTCCTATATCATATTCAAGTAACAAATATGCCACTCTGTGTAATGACTAATGCATGTTTTTCTTTTTGAACAAAATTAATGGGCTAAATGTAAACTTTCTGATAATATTCAATAGTAAATTGAATTTTACTTGTGCAGTGATACCTCAGATTTCCCCGTGGTACAACAATAGAACCTTAAGCTCACATTTACACAGGAGCTGTTTTGTCAGGCCAATGTGTGCAGGTTGCGTGTGTTTCGTTTCATTTCTTTGTTTCTTACAGCATAGAATTAATACTGCATCAGCTGTTTACACAACCGCTCGCATGGCGCATACACAGGTACGTTAGTCAGGCAAGTGCAAAAGCTCAATTGCACAGAAGCAAACACTCATTTTTGCACACAAAAACACTCACACACCTAAAGAGGGGGCTGTGCCTCCGGGGGCCACGTCAGTTACCTGCTGACACGCAGGCTAGTGATTGATGAGACGCCGGGGGCGCTGGAGTAGACTTTGTCAGCTGCTCATAATTTATACATCTTATCTCCATCAGAAGAAAAGACAGAGTGCCACGTTGTGTTTATGAAGATGAAAACACTGGGCTTGTTTAGGCAGCGGTGACAGGGTAGCTGCTAGCTGTTAGCTGTGGCTCAGAGTGAAAACTCAGATTACTATCTGTTGGTTTTCTCCCCAGATTTCTTTGTGGCTACAGACTTCACTCCGTACCTGAGTGTCAGTCATTTTCACTCACTTTCATTGTCTTTCTTTCCTTTCCCTCGCACTTTGTGTTTCTCTTCTCTTTCTCACTCTTTTGTGTCTCCATTTCTCCTCTTTGACCCCTTCTTTTTGTTGTCTCTCGTCTCTGTCCATCATCTGCCACATTCTCAAACTAGACAGGCCAATCTTCTGCTGAAAGCCTTTGTTCCACATATAGGCCAGAGGTCATAGCAGTGGGACAGCTTGAGTTATTCAATAATTAGGTAGTTTTTTATTTTCATGTTACAATCAATTATTACTTCACATCAGTTAGAGCTTGCTATTTTTCAATGAATAATTGAGCTGTGTGTGTTCCAGGTACTTAGGTATGCTTAGCCCCCTCTCAAACTATGAAAATTTGGACTGCTTACATTAATATTGCTTTGATGTACAAACTGGCCTGTTTTTTGAGAGCCTGACAAACTATTTGCAACCCTGTTTGGTAAGAGTACCAGAAGATTTCAGTGCCATCTGATGAAGATTACATTTTTCTACCTTACTGTGAAAGCAGCAGGAAATTAACATTCAATGCACAAGGAAACCTAATGTCTTCTATGTTGACCCAAATAAGAGACACACTTTATGCAATATAGACCCATTCCTATGTTGTAGCAATTGTTATAGTTAGCATCAACAATAATGACAACAAAAGTCTGATGAAAATCTTAATCATGGGCACAGCAGCAATAGGTCAAAGTTTCCCCTTTAACAATTTTATCTCTATACATTTTCAACAGTGATTACCGATTCCTCTTTTTCTTTAACTTTTTTGTTTGACGTCTAATGAAAACAATCAGAACAAAGCAAGAGAGATGTCAAAAAACCCTATAATACTGGCTCTATTGTTTTTGTGCTTCTTAGTTCATAAACGATGGTGGGCATGCACAAAGAAGGCCTCTGTCATTGTTTTTTTTAATAATTTCCAAAAATTGAGCCCACAAAATTGCACCACAAATGTTTTTCTTTTCTGCTATAAGTTGAAAAATGTATATCTGTTGTTACTTGTTGAAGTGTATTCTTGTATTCTGACTGTTTTAATCTATTTTTACTCACAACACATAAAGGAACTACCACATCATTTATTGCTGGGCAAGTCTTCTGAAACTTCTGTTTTTTTGTCTTAAAAGCCTTGGCTGGCCGAAGTTCCTCTCGGCTGACATTATGTAAAAACGCACACGTTATTTTAAACATGTTTATTATTCATGTGAATGGTTAGATCATCAGTTACAGCAGCACCTATAGAAAACCCATACAAACATTCAAATACCTGAATAAGACAAACATTCAAAAACACAAACATGGAGGCAAAGTGTGTGCTCTATGTATAATGTATTTTTGAAACATTGATAAAATTTAATTCACTGTGACAACATTACAAGGTTTCCCTAACAACTTTAGCTATATCATTTAAGTAAGTAACAGTCTGAACAGTGCTAAAATTGGAATAAAATATGTTGTCTAATAATGCATCTTTAATTTGTACTTAAAACCTTCTGTCAGCTCAACTGTTCGTAGACAAATTTGCAATTTTCCATCTACAGAGAGATGTTTGTATTGTTTTAATAATACTATTTTTAAGCATTTTAGTTCTTACATTCGCTATGTTTGATTTTTTCTTTGTCTCATCCAAAGCTGCGTTTAATAGATGATTAAAGGATCTTAACGTAAGTAGAGCACGCTGCCTTTCTCTGAAAAAAACAAATAGTGTCTTTGTTTTTTAGCTGTTAAAAATTTTATTTTTACTTTCCTTTGGTTCAAGTCAAGGCACGAAGAAGTGTTTAACTGATCCTGCTTAGCTTGTCAGTGGTAAACAAATCTGACTTTTGTTGGCCTGTACACTTGCTGTTTCATATTGCCTTAATAAAAGTAAAAAGAAAGTTTATCAATGAGGCGAACTTCACCTGGATCTCCTCCAAATGTCTCTCTGACTGCTTTGTTCCCTCAAATTGTGTTCAGATGTTTTTAAGAGTGTCAGTTAACTACTGCACCAGCAAAACAACTTTGATTTCATAACCCCTTCCCACTATTGATCTCGCCTTGTAGATAAAAGGCTGCGCCCTCTGATATCATGCATTTTTCATTGTGGTATCAATGGCAGGCTTTGCATTTAGCATTCCACTTAGCTTAAAGCTATACTCACTAATGCTGTCTGTTTTGCTCTATTGATTTATAGAGTTTGCAACGTGTTTATTTGAGAGAGCAGTCTCTTGGTATCATTTCATATTATATTTGAGAAGCCTCACAGAGTTAAACAAATTATAATATATATATATATATATATATTTTTTTTTTTTTTTTTTTTTTTTCTGTTAGTGTGTTTTGAATTAAACAAATCAAACAAAGTCAAACTGAGAAAGTGTGTGTGATAATTGAAGCTCTCATCACTTTTTAGGATGCTTTTATCTATCTGTAATGTCACATTTCACCATGTAAAATCTTGACAGTGCATATTTGCTCAACCTACAATTAATTATGATGCAACAAAAGCCAGTGGGGGTGGGAGGGAAGCATAGCACACATTTTACTCTGTCAAGTAAATATTGTGAAGGGACAACAGATATAAAGTTAAGATGCGTTCTGTGTGAACCCTTGGTAATGATAAATCTTTTCAAGAAACCATCAACAAGTACTAACCAGCTGAATTATTGACACTGAGAGAAACCAGGATTTATTTTTAAATACTGGCAAATTTCAGCTATTTTCTTTGCTTTTGTTGCTTTTTACACATCATTTTTCTCATGTGTTTGTTAATTATGTTGTTACTCTTCTTTATTTACACACATAAGTTAGTTCACAAACTAACCTACTTTCATCACTTTGTATATTTGGATGCCTCGGGTTGTTAAAGGCATATGGCATGAGTTGCACAGCAATATTAGAAATACATATTTTCTGTGAAAGTCTTTGAGCTGTTGAGTACCTTTTCTCTAAACTTCATTGTAGGGTTTCTGTTTTTCTGTTTCTTAGGTGTTTTATAGTTAAGTTGTGTATCTAGCTAAAATGAAACATCAAATAAAACAAATGTATTCAAGTGATTTATTTTACCCACTGTGCTGCAGGTAAGCTCCCATTGTTGTGCTGATTATTTAAATAACACTTAGTAAATGAAAGAATCATCTTCTCTAATAGAATTTAAAAAAAAAGAAAAATATATTTAAGAGGCAGAAAGAACTAGTCAAAGAGGTGACAATCAGAATCTCACTGGCTTGGCTTGGCAGCACAAACCCCTGCCACAGTGTAATTGGAGAGAAAACATATATGGGAGAAAATAACCCCCTGTCAGGGCATTAAAAGGAGATGTCCTGATGACTGAGAGCCCTGCTGGAAGAGAAGAGAAATGGGGGGTATGAATAAGGCTGATCAAATGGGAAAAAAGTGCTTGAAGCAGCAGCACCTACCAATATTCTCAATAATTGTTGACTTGTAGTGGAACAAGGGCCCTATGTGAATTTGTGAAACTTTCCCTCCAGAGAAAAACAGATACTTGTCCTGTCAGCTGTCATCCTTTGACTGATTTGTCATGCCTACCTTAATAGATATAATTTAAAAATACTAAAGGGTAGCATGAGCAATCTTGATGTTTCCAGATCCATATTACCATTGAAAGGAATGTAGGCAGGTGAGGGAAATGGAGAATAATATGGCTCACTGTCAAAATTCAAAGGTGAAATGCAGAAGGGGAACAAGTGCAGAAAACATAATTTGAAAACAAATGACTTTACAAAGCAGAAAGTGTCTGTAAGGACACAATTGACCTTTATACTGTAGGTCAATAGTGTCCTCACAAATGAGTTTTCACAAATGACTCATTTGTAAGGAAATTACTAATTTGATGTCAGATTTGGCATTTGGCAAAAAAAAAATCCACCCTAAATAGCATGGACTATGTTTGACAGCAGAGAATTATATTCTTATTTCATTCATGTTATCCTGTAGTGATGTGTTCTTTTATCAAACGTTTATTGGACAACTATATGTATGTCCGATATATCTATTTTCAGCATAAAGGTTAAAGCTCTATACCTTATTTTGTAAATTGCATGATTTTTGCCTCTTTGTTGGTCTCTTTTTCACTTATTGCTCACTCCATTGCTCAGTCATTACAAAAGAGTTTGGTTCTTCCTCTGAACCTCCGCTGCCTGACCCCTGCCATAAAACTATGTGTCAAAATGTTAATGAGAATACCATTGAATGAGCCATAAGGGTGTTTAAACAAAGTCTTCATAAGCCATCACTTGAAATTCAGTAATATATTGCTGTGTTGCCACGTATGCTGCCACTCTGCCTCAGTTCTTGTTTTCATCCGAGGACAGAGCTTGTCTTGTTGTGTTTTAATTTTTTATTGTGCCTAGGCAGCTTTTGCAGGCAGGCTTTTGTCTGTGTGCAAGATTGCTGCTCCAGCTCCTTGGCCCCTCTCATTAATCATTCGGTCAGTCTATTTATAATGTGGCAGCCAAGCTGCCACCTTGGTTGCCATTGGCTTTTGTCACTGCGGCACTCTGTTATGTGGCAGGGGAAAACCTAATTATTAACTGTTAAGATGGCAGCAGGCAATAAGGTCTGCAAAGGAGCATGGCGACATGTCTGGCCATCAGTCAGGCTAAAGTGATTGCCTACTGAGCATTCTAACACCAAGAGGACATTTTATGATTTAATTAGATTTTTAAGGAGTGTTTTAACATTAGGCATCTGTACACCTTTAAATAAGTGAATTATCTAGTTTCCCTTAGAAAATTACTTTAAGTTGAAACTTTCATTTTTAATTCTTAAATCAACCAATACAGACTTTGCATACATGATAATTGGTGTTCTGATACAATTTTGATTCTTTAAATGTGTGCTATAATGAAGTTTTTTTTTGTATTATATACTGTCATAAGGATAACAAGTAATGATATGTGGTAGACAATAGATTACTTGTTATGGAGGATTAGCTGCATGAGGAGGCATTGGCTGAACAAGTGAACTGAGTGAGGATGCACGAAATACAATGTGCATAGAAATGGATCCTGGGCACGGCTTAGACGTGGCCCGCAGGAAAATCCTGTGTATGTCAGTCCTTTTCATATCATGATGGATTATTTATAGCTGCAAGTACAAACCAAGCAATGGACACCTACAAGGAAGAGTCTGCTGTGTTTTTGTTTTGACTGTTTTCATAGAAACATCTTTGAATCCAACTGGACATATGAGTAGTCTGCCAGTTACCATGCTTTCTTCAGACAACATTGGGGAGGTTCCAGTATGACACCTATATATGCCTACATGAGTTAATATATTATGCTGTAGCTGGTAAATGGCTTGTACTTGTATAGCGCTTTATCAAGTCCAGTGAACCCCAAAGCGCTTCACCCTAGATTCAGTCGTTCACCCATTTATGCAAACATTCTTTTGCTGATGATAGCAAGCTGTTGGACAGTAGCCACAGCTGCCTTGGAGCACACTGACTGAGGCCAGACAGGTGAAGTGTTTGGCCCAAGGACACAACACAATGCATACAGCGTGAATCGAACCAGCAACCCACCGATTGAGGGACTAACTCCTACCATCATCCTGACTGTGGTAGAAAGTGTTGTGGAAGTTGTGGCAAAATCTCCCATAACTTCCAATGCAGCCAATGAAGCATTTGGGTTACATGGAAACTGAATACTTGCTGGTGGACAGACATTGCTGACCAGAGATTCATGGTGATTTCATTGGCAACTACCCCAGAAGAAATAACAGACTCCTTAGTTTCGTTTGATTTCTTACCATGTACTAAACATTCAGTCAGTATGTGAAAGTGTACACACTGACTATGTACTGATTTTACTAGTATTGTATGTTTGTTAGGTATAGATAGTCCAAACAAGCTTTAATTTGTTATACCTTTCTAAATCTTTATAGTTGAGAAGAACATTAAGATGGGTTTGAATTATCAGAAGAATATAAAATGTATAATTTTATGTTGGGGCAAGGAAAATATTATTAAAAGCCTCCTGGAGAATGACAGTCTTTGATATTTGTCGTTTGACTCTTTAGCAGACAGCTATCATGAAGAAAGAGAACTTGGTGTGCATCACCCAGAGAGGGAAGAAAATGTGAGTCAGACTTTCTCCTCCTACTGCCTTCTTTCCCTAAAGCTTGAGATCCCCTTCCAAAAATGAAAAGGATCAAGTTGCTGTCACTGTCACAGCACAAACATAAACTTTTCTGGCACCTAATAAATAGGCAGTGTGGCATTGTTCTCAAAGCCAGACAGGTGTGTCTGCCTCAGTGATGATGGATTCCATTATTCTGTATGGAAAGCCTGTTGGCTTTCTTGTCATATGTTGTCACACATTTCTCTCCTGAGAGAGAAAGGTTTGAAAGATGGCCAGAAGTAATTACACAGACGCTTCCCTGATGCCGTTGCCATGTGTTTTTTCCTGCTCATCACGACTAAAGGTAGAAAACAATTCTGTTACCCACAGCTATATTTCACAAGAAGCTGGTGAGTGCAGACATGTTGGTGCTCTGTTGCTCCTCTTGTAGTGGTGATTGCTAGCTCATTAACCCGTCAGCTTTATTTTTCCGAGCTTTGGGAAAGGGCTTAGGGGCAATTTTAACTCATCACAAAGGTGGAGCAGCAAAGCCCGATCCAGGCGTACGGTGATGACATTATTTGCACCTGAATGGCAGGTACATCAACATCTCCTTGTAAACGTATCAAAAGAGAGACAGTGGAGCCTTTGTTCTCCTCACAGCCCACTTGGGTTGCTGACAGCTTGCTGATTGATATTATCATTCTTAATGTCAGTAAATAGTGGCATACCGCATGAAGAATCTGTTTCTTCCCGGTGCTGGAGAGCTCATTTATCTTTCTGCAGCTTACTCTTGGCATATGACGAAATTGGAGCCGGAAGTAGTTTTCCATTTCAGTCAGAAAAGGATGTGCGGTTCCCTTCCTCTCCATCTCATAATCTTTGTTTGCTGTCTCCATTTCTCTCAATGTTTCTTTGCTTATTTTGATTTGGAGTGACTAAAATTTTACTCAAAGGGAAAATAGACTTTAAGGCAGTTGTAATATGTTAGGACAATTCTCTTAATATCAATATTCACACCCTTTTGAAATTTTTGAAGTTTTATCGCATTATTTCCATAGACTTAAGTATATTTAATAGAAATTTTGTATGATGGAAAATCATAAAGTTTAAATAATTGCTAGTTGTACACTTTTCCAAACAAATTTCTAAAAAGTGTGGTTGAATATTTATTTACTTAACTTTTTGTCTACGTCAAATATGTCTGGTGGAAAATTAACACCACAAATGACTTTAACAAACAAACTCTATCTTGAAAGATGATGGTGGCAGCATCATGCAGTTGGGATGCAGGGACTGGGAAGATGGTCAAAGGTGATAGAAAGATGGATTTAGTTAAATATATGGCAATCATGGAGAAAAACTTGCTATAGTCTGCAAAACACTTGAATTCCTTTCAGCAGACAATGAGCATCAGCATATTTATATGGTAGACTAGGTAAAATACAATCTACAAAACCAATGCATCCATTTTTCCAATTTGTAATGATACTCAACTTTGTGTTGATGCATCATATAAAATCCTTGAGTGTGTAGCATAGCTAAATGTATGTAGAATTATCTTTGCACGGCACTAACATTGAACAGATTGAAGATTACTTCAGCTCTTCCATATATATTTGTTATAAAAAACTAAGGATATATACTTGCTAAAAAGACGAGGAAATATTTTATAGCTGGGCATCTTGCTATGTTTTTCTTTTTTTCCTTCCAGAGATCCTAAACATGAACCAGAAAGCAGCAGACAATAAGCCTTCTTAGAACCACACAGTGACCAATAAAGGTCTTGGAGACATCATATTGAAAAGGTTACACACTGACATCGAACAACCCTAACATGGTGGGTACACAACCTCTTCACAACAGCAACAAATGATGGCATTTGGGGGGAAAAAAGGAGAGACAAAAAGGGTAGAGGAGAGAAGTCGGTGTGTATTTTTCATTTGAATTTTCTGACAAGAAACGTAGGAGAATGGGTTAAAACAAGCCACACTTGACAATGTCGGTGCATTGAGGTCAGGTTGTTCAGAAAATGAAGCGCATACACACACGCACACATAAAAACACATCTGAATGCTTCCCTATAAGAGCACAATCAAAGCATGTTTTTTTTTTCTTTCCACCCCCCCTCTCCGATCCTGTTACCCCCCTCCTCTACCCTTTGCTATTATGTTGACAGATAGCGCTGATATCCTCTGAGCTGGTGATAGATGCGTCATATCTTTGGGGGGAGAAACGGGTTTGTCCTCAGCAGGTGAATACGCGGCTCCCTCATCCTCCAAGCAGACAGACATGCATGACACTTTTCGACACTCTCCCTGATAGCACTTTGGCATGCAGGCAGAATCAAAGGGGGCATCTTTCACATGCAATTAGAGTGGAAAATAAAGACGATGAAGTGCAGTGTACAAAGGGAAGCTGGGGATCAGAGAGCTGTAATGAAAGGTGATTAGAAGTAGAGGTCCCAGCCAATGAGCTCCAGAGAACCGGGAAAACAAACTCATCATGGAAGGGCTCTTTGTTGAGGACACTATTAGACATTATCAAAGCTGATAATGATAGACAGCCCCTGGTAGGCACAGACATGTCTAGGTCATCTTAGATGTGTGTTTGTGCTTAAGTTTTCATGGTCTTGACAGGGAAAAGAAACTTTGGCCCGAACTGAATAATAGTAATAAATAAGACAAATGAAATTAAGTGAAATTTTCTTCAAATTATACATAGTGCTTTTCTTTTTAAGTCTTCACAAACAAACTGTGACAGGAGGTTTGTCTAATTAACTGGGAACTTGTTGACTGGTTCACATCTTGTGCTACTGCGGAAAAACCTGTATAAAAAACAAAACAGGAATATCCATTATAAGAATAACAGACACTAATGAATGGGAGCTTGGGTTTGCATTGTTTAAAAACATTAAGAAACCTCTGTGCACTTGTCTGTTCCTGTAAACAACAAAGGAATAAACTCATTTCCAAAGGACATAAAATGAAGAAATACACATTTGTTTTAATATTGATAAGAGACTGTTGCATGAATCTCTCTCGATTTCAAAGATTTGAAAAAATATAAGCCATGTTTTGAAAAGTCGTGGGCTTCTATGTGCTCAGAGCATTATAACGCCCCTTTAGACCAATATACCTGATACATTTTTTGTAGCCTTGCAATTCTTGTTGGGGCAATTTAAGCAATTTGTCTGACACAAGTCTATCCACACTCTGAGACATTTTAAGGTTTTATTGCAGCTCATGTGAGAATTTCCCACAGGAGATTAAAAATCTTGTTTTTCTTGAAGGGTTAGCTGCAAAGGGTATGGTCAGACCCTCAGCTGCCAGTCCTTGGGATAGTTCTTGGTTTATCTAGAGATGTATTTGGGTTGACTAGGGAAAGTCTTGTTTTATTGTTTCATAACTTTGCCTTTTTCAGTTTTAACAATTATGGCATTTGCTTAATTATCTACTCCAGCTGCTTTGGATCCTGCTATATGTTGCCAGTAACATTTTTATGCAGATTCTTATTATGTTTCCAATCTTTCATTGGGTACTGTAGTTTCATTTAATATGAAATTACTCATATCATTTTGGATTGGCACTGTTCTGGACCTTTCCTTAAATTCTCAAAAACCACATGGATAGAAAAGCAGCCCCTCTTGACTTATGGATAGATGAATGTTTATAATCATTAATGTTGAGAACATAATATATGTGCTTCTCTTTTAACTTTATGTGCCACATTTTAAGAAACATAGCATACATAGCAAAGATGGACTTCTTGTCTGGCAAATGTGTATCATTTCACCCAACTGACTGGGACTTTCTCCTTGGTTTTCTACTCTTACCAGGTTGTTTGCTATTGGATATTGTGTAAGCGAGTGATGGACATTTGTTTCTCTTCTTTTTGGCTGTAGAGAAGGAAAGCAGACCCATTCCTCTGCCTGCCATTGCGAGCATTGAGTGGTTGTAAGGGTTAGAACTGATACAGGCCTGCTAATAGTACTGTCTGTCTCTGTCAAGTATCTCGACCCTAAAAAAAAATCCACAAATCTCAGAGGTTTACCTGAGGAGCTTTTGAATTAGTGAAGGGAATATACATTATTTTCTTTGTGTCCAATTGTAATTTGGAGGAATCCAGTTGTAACCTGTACACAACATCAACACTGAAAAAGTCCCAAATGGGCAACATAAATGAGATGCTTCAAACAAATGTCTCATTCAGTCAAAGCGCTGCATGAATATCCTTGTGCAGCGTCTAGTAAATGGGTTATTTGGCACCTGAACAACAAGTTACAGTTAATACCAATTCAGTTTGTCAGCAGACTCTACAGGCATACAAGGAATGAGAGGCTTAGTGGGGAAAAAAGCAGGCAACAGGGGAGCAACAGTGTGACTGAGGAGTTTAAGAGCAGGACTGTAGCTGTTACAGGATGCAAGAATAAGTGTTTAATTGAAAATGATTAGGGGTCTTGCAAAAGCCGATCAAGTCAGGGTTAGGAGAGAAAGCACAATTGTCCTGCATAATCCTGCTTTCCTCTGCTCTTTCATCTGGATGAAGAGATCTGAAAAGAGGGGATTTGTAAAGGCCAGACCTCCCTGCGTCACAGCCTCTCTTTTCCTGTGTTATCCTTTTCAAATTCACTTCCATACACTGTTTCTCTCCCTCCCTTTATGCACTGATATTTTTCAGTCATCACAAAGTATATGGAGGTCGGCAAAACGTCCATGTTTAGAGTTTTGCTGTGCTGTCAGCATGCTTTGCATTAAGCTGTGAATCATGATGAGAGCTTGTGTGACAGCATGTTTAGAGATTGCGCTGCATTGGGCTTCATTATCAGACATCAAAGACAGACGGACAAACCCACAGAAAGCAGGAGGGTGCGCTACTATGTCCTCCCTATTTCTTTTCCTCCATAAAAGAAATAAATAAACAAAGGAGCAGGATAGAAGGCGGTCTGAAATGAAAGCTAGAGGGGCCCGGAGAGAGTCAAACTGAGACGCACATAAACACTTACACAGGAGGAATCAGCTGTGAGCTGAATGGATCTGAGCTTAAAGAGGGGGGAGTACCCTGCCCTTATGCCCTCTCTTTGAAGTGAGGCGCAGGCTGTATGTACAGGCCCCAGAGAGGGGCATGTCTACATCCCCCCCATAGGCTGGCTAAAGGCAGTGGTCCTAGCAGAGTACTGAACATGGAAAAAAGAATATGATTCTTTACGGAGCAGCTCTATCACTTTCATTACCTACACCAGACTACTGCAGTAAAGGAGATCGGGTCAGTGTATGGATATGTTTAATGTAACAAAGTATTCACTTTTATGAGCTGAATTGGATGCCATATATTTTTTTCAAAAGGTTTCCATTGACTTTCTTCAGATTCACAAGTTTTTATGCATAACACTACCCAACATGTCTTGAACGCTTAAGGAATTTGCTCTTTTCTACATTTGCAAACTGCAGTCTCGGATTTCAAATTCCTTTTGGAATAATATCTTCTTTCTCTCTTAGTGACCGTTCACTAAGACCAGGACTTGTTTCATTGTGGTTAATGATGCTTTCTTCCCAGCTTTAGCCAGCATCTTCACAAGGTCCTTTGCTGATGTTCTGGAGTTGAAATTCACCTTTCTGACTGAAACACATTCATCTCTTGTCACAGAACTTGTCTCCTTCATTCCCACATGGAGTTTATACTTGCATATGATTGTGTGAAGAGATGAATTTGACAACATCTGGAACTTAAACCCTGCCATGAACTAGACTTGTGTAGATCCAAATGTTTTTATGTCGTTTATTGGTTGAATATGTTAGATTTTTCCGTGATGTGACATAAAATACATCCACAGATGTAAATAAAAATGGTAAAAGGCCTGTGTTAGTACAGTGCCCCTAAAGGGCTTCACACAACAATCAGTCATTCACATATATTTGAGTTAATACTCAAATATTGTGAATTAACCTACCAGATTCTATATATGAATAATATAAAAATGAAAGATATGAACTGATAAACCCAGAACTAGAATATTCTACACTGGTAGAATATTTAAAACATAGCTTTGAATTTGAAAACCCATTGCTCAATTTGTAAAAACAAGCAGGAAAAGGCATTCTAGAATTGCCCCAAAATTTTTAATAAAATAAAACATATTAAATTATTTATAAAATAAATAATTTCCCTTTTGTTTTGCCAAATCCAGTAGTGTTCATCCTTCTGGAGCTGGATGAATTTCTCCACTCTATATTTTTCAGCAATCCTTGAAATCCTGTTATAGTCAGAGGTGGGTAGTAACAAGTTACAATTACGCAGCAATATTTACTTGTGTAACGTTTTGAAAAAAAGATACATTTTAATTTCAGTTGAGTAATTTTATCATGAAATATTATTACTCTTATTTGAGTATAGTGTACCTGCTGATTAGCTCAGCAGACTTGCAGTTCCAACAAATGTTTGCTAATTGCTCCTACCACTAGTCTTAAGGAGTTGTGTGAAGAAGGAGCTGAGGAGGGGTGCTCTGTGAGGAGAAGGCTTGGCTTGGACACTGTAGCTCCAAGGAGGATCTTTGTGGAAATTGGTGACACTTCGTGAGAGCAAGCATTTAGGCAACCCTGCATGGCTGCTACAGGAGATTAAAGAATTTCTTAAACATTCATGAAAGAATTAAAATACAACACCATGTATGGTTTTGATGAGAGAATAACATTATAACATGATGCAAAGCTGAAAAAAATCTAGATTTTACATAAGTGTGGTATAATGTGACTGAAGAGATGGATGAAGAACACAGAGCAAATGATTTCCATCTATTTAATGTCACACTTTCTCTATGCTGTCCAAGACGCTCATACTCTACAAACACTTACATATGCACTTTGACGGGCCATTTCCAGCCGGCGTGCACAGAGTTTGGCTCATGGGGCTGGGCTGGTTGTGGAAAGACAGTGTGAGGTCCTGTCTGGTCTAGGCCACTCTTTGCTTTTGCTCTGGCTTCGGGGAATGTTTGGCGTGAGATAAGGTTGTGTTTGAAGAGGAGCACCAGATGCTCGTATATTACAGGTTGTCTTGTCATGCCGGAGATAAAGCCTCAGAGAAGCTCCTGTCGCTGAGCCGTACCACACACAGACACACACTCACAGGAAAGATAAATGTTTACAGGAGGCATTCACCCTTCCACAGTGTCGTGCTGTGGACGGCGGGCCTGTCACAAGACAACCGTTTTTAGTTTGCGGCTCATGTCTGCAGCATTTAGACTTTGACAGTGTGTCACATGCTGCTTATCTATTCTTATAAACATATGATTACATTTCCTTAGCTCCAAGATATTTTCATGAAGATGTTACCCTTAAACTCTGGCTGAGAGACCAACTGTTTAAAGCCATGTAGAAAAATTGGCTTTGAAATCTATTTGAACAGCCTTTCAGAGTCTGTCCCTGTCTTTACAAACTCAGTGAAACAAAAGTATAGTCAAAAAGTATCCTTTCATGAAAGTTGGTGCATTTGTAATTCATATCCAGTAGATAAAATGTTTTGCGATAAAATGTTACCCTACTTTTCTCACTGGCTTTAAATTTACACAAGATAACCAAGAAGTTCAGCCTGGCCTGCATTTATTTTCATCCATTTTTCTCTGACCACCTTCTTAATTCCTGCAAGACTAAAGCATCCCAGCAGCATGATGCTTCCATTTATCATGTTATATGGTGGGAGATTATGATAATAATAATATTTGCCTGCTTTGTAACACACAGGAATTGTCTTCCAGACATATGGCAGGGTTTACCATGTAGGCTAGAAAGTTAAATTTGGCCTCAACTCATTATTCTTGGCATGAAAAGACAAATTTGTGGAGTGGACAGGTACCAGTTGTCATGTCAACAGATTCTCACACCTAAGCTGTAGATTTCTGCAGCTTAGGCTGCTGATTTAATTAGAGGTCTCTTTGCCTATTTGTTAAGGTAGACGCCATGTCTCGGTTGGGTTTGGGTTGTGCCATAATCCTTTTCATATCTGTCACCTGTGAGTTGTTTTAATGATGCTGTTTGTTCACTAACATTCTCTAATAAACTTTCTAGTTCTTCACTTTAGAGCAATATTTATTCCAAGATTATATTACACACAAATTAAGTCTATTTAATGGCTAAGTGTCATTAAATGAAGCACTGATATTGACCAAATTTGACTTGGAGGTAGTAGAGACTAACAACAAATGTACATATTTTTTTGAAAGAAGAGTTTTATTTGGAAAGAAAACTAAACTTGAAAGTATAATTTCCCTTGTAACAAAGTGTTACTTTGTGTTTGCATAACTTCCCAATAAAAAAAAAAAAAAACATAGAAATGTCTGTTATATTGTGGCAAAGCACTGTGCATTGAAGTCACATACAGTACATATACAAAACAAGCAAGAAATTTGATTTCCTTTGAAGGTGAGTCTTACTAAAGTTGGAAATTGAAATGATCAAGTATAGTTTTAGTCAAAGCATAAATTTAACTTGGTTACCAAGAAAACTGTTGCTATAGCTCCAACATTAATCAGTTCCTTGCTGGCCTCATTTATTTTGTCTATGTTTATTTTATGTTGTTTGATTGTAAGATATTGTCATTACATGCTACATGGTTCAAATTTACCCCCTGCCTCCCACTATCCTGACAAATAAGACGAGATGTATTGCATCTCTGTGATGCAGAGGCGGATATCCCTCTGTCATTAAGTCATGTGTTTTCTAAGTGGAGTGGTATATCGCTTGACATAAAACGCGGCATGTCTTCATTTGTCAGGCTCGTAGAGCTGTGAGACAAACGATGTTCAGAGTGGATGTCTGAGGGCCCTCTGAGACCACAGTTGAGCGGTTGCTCACTGGTGCGTTTCTCATGCTAATGTCATGGTCTCCCGGTCTATCTGTCACCCCATTACGCTAACATCATTATGCACAGGGCCCTGTCTCTGGCACTGAAAAGAACAGAATCATTCCTGTCTCATTTTGAGGCAAATTGTTTGGGGAACATTTCTTTCTTTCTATTCTTTTTTTTTTTTTGATCCAGTGGTAATGGTGGGCCAATCATTTTGCAAGGCGGCAGGTATGCAGATGAATGAATAGCTATTTGAGCTGTTTGGTGAAAGGAGTTTTTGTATTATTCATGAGAGGGGTGGTTTGTCTGAGAGAAAGTGTGTGTGTGCCTGTTAGAGGCCAGCATGTCTCCCAAACGTGCATACTGTATAAAGTCACAGGTATGTTGAAAATGACTTGTACAAATGTTCCCAACATTAAATGTGACATTTCTTGCATATTTGTGTTTATTTCCGAATTTCCTTGGCTATGAGACATTTGATCCTTTTATACGTTATATGGAAGTCTCAACCTATGGCATTATTATGGTAGTCTCATGCAGGTGCTTCTCTTATCATTTCACAGAGATCTTTCCTCATTTGATTTAAGGGTGCATTCACATCAAATCTGTTTATTCCACTTTTAATCAAACTATTTGCCTAGAAAATGTGAATGTGTAATCGAACTCTGATGTGGACAAAAAAAGTGAACTCTGGCCCACTGAAATCCTGGGTCTCAGTTTGGTTGTAGGTGAAATCTGGTGCGGTTCAAATGCATATGTGAATGCCAAGTGGAGTGGAGACCACTCCAAAAAGCAGGAGGCAAATTATAGACCAGGACAATACAACCAAAACAAAGGTGCAAAAGGGAAAAATCCTACAACCACTAAAATCTAACATCGCTCCATTTTCATGTGAATATTGTGAAAAAAGAAGTTGCACTCCATGTCTTCTTCTTTCATGTAATGTCCTGCAGTGGTTCCTCGTGCAGTGCCACCACAGGCATTTGGGTAAACAGGTTTTCCAAAAGGTTGGTATGTTTTACACACTAGAGTGAGAAAACAAACTGCACCAGCTGAAAATGTAGCAAATGTTGTAATTTTGGTCAAAGCCCATCAGTCTATCAAGTGGGAAAGCACCCTAAATATGGTTTAAACTTTTGTTTTTATCCAAATATCTCATTTCTAGACAGCAGTATAAACTTGCATTTGTCATCTCAGCGGTTTGCTTGTCCTTTTGGGCCCCTCCTCTGCATGTGTATCGTCTTTTTGTGTGTGTGCTACACAAGCCATGCTAATTGAAAAGCTTCAATCAGCTCGACTAACAGGGGAGACGACCCCGGCTGCTGTAATTGCCCTGGTGAAAGTGCTTAAGCAAGAAAGAAAAGCCTCTCTGTGTCATCATTTGCACAACGTTATGAATAGGTTAATAAAATAAAATACTTTAATTATAGCTCAGTTGCCATATTGTTAATAGTGCCAGGGTGGCTCAATTGAATAATGCAGTTTCTGCTATTAATTATCTGAGAGTGAACTTGTTTAAATGATATTTTACAACCCCTTGATAAAATTACAGCTAGAGGCAATGTAATGATAGACAGACAAAGGCCATGCACAAATTATCATAAACTATTAGCTTGTTTCCAAAGGGTTTTATGTTAATCTTTTAGCGCTTAAGTACCCTGCAATTAACATATCAGGAGGAGCTGCCTTCAAGCTAGGCTTGCAAATTGAAGAGCTCAGATAAAAAAGCTATTGAGATGAAACCCTGAAAGAGTAGAGGAGCTATCATACTGAAGTGTGCTGGAATTTTTACTTGTGCAATGCGTCTCTTTGCGATAGGGAGACTTTTAAGAGCACTGAGACAAAGAAAGAGTGAAAAACAGAGCAAGATGCCGTGAGAGTGTCTGTGATCAAGGGTGTATAACAATCCCATTATCTCTCTTGGGTGATGACATGAGATGTCTCTGTCTGTCCTCGTTCTCTTTGTCTAATGCTGCATACTGTGGGAGATATAAGCGGAATGAAATGGCTTTCAATAGCTACGATGGTGGTATCTGATAGAATGTGTTTACATATGAGCCTGGTGGCTTGATATGTAAATGCACAGCACTGAAAAGGCTACAGAGAAATGTGGTTCATTCTTAGGTCTTCATAGTCTGTGTTTCCTTTTATGCTATGCACAATTGTATCCACTGAGTGAGCATCTTGTAAAGCAGGCATTGCCTTTAGTAGGTTAAACTCACAAAGGGGACCTAAGCCTTGGAATATATGCATGTTTTATAGTGTGATTGGCAGCTTTGTTTTGGTCTGCATTCATTGTTGTTGACATGGAGCAGCTGACACTATTAACCTTTTATTACACCCAAATAAATTCCCAGAATGTGCTCTGTGTTCTGTAGAAATTAAAGGAAGACGTATTTTTCATAGATGTTTTATGTAAATAAACTTCTGCTGAGTTACTGCTTGCATACATTTATTTTGATATATTGCTTCTTTCCCACAATCAAATTAATACTGGCAAGTTAGATGATCTAGGTGAGCACTGTGCCCAGTTTCTTCTTCATCAGAGCAGCCATCGCTGCGGCACAAAGTGGCAGTCTGGCTAATGTGCATCCTTGCAACTTGTTACAAGTCGCTTGTTTTGTATGCAAGCGACTTTTTGCATACAAAACAGTTTGACATAAATAATGTTTCCCACCAAGCCTGCATATGCAGGCATAAAAATTTACCTTTGTGCGGATATGTCTGGTGGACGTCTGCTTTGAGTAGTCCACTTTGATTACAGACTGAGCACCATGAAGTGCAATACACTTACTAACTATAGATTTCTAAAAGTGTTACTTTAAGGGGAGCTTGGGAAAGGATTATGCAAGTTTCCCTCCAGTTACTCAAACAGTTGGGTGGATGGTCTGACAGATGTATGAATGCCCCTGTTTTTTGTGACAGGACATATTTCCAAACAGCACAATGTGTCTGTGTTGTCAACAACTGGCTAGCATTTCCACATTGTACAGCAATAGGCTGGGGTGGGGCAATGCTGTGTTGCTTTGTGCTCCATGCAACCAGAGAGTGCTCCTATCATTCCAGCATTTTCTCTCGTATCTCCATGAAAGGACTTTAAAACACAGGAATGGTAAGAAGAAAAGTTTTTGGTGTGTTTTCAATCATAAGATGTTTAAAACCCTGATATAACTTTATACATGAAACCACTGCACACTTGCTTTTCATGTAGTTATGGCTAGAGCTTGGAAATTGTGCTTCATTTGAGTGACTGATCAGAATGTTATTCAATGTGTTTTGCACATTTTTCTGCACTTCAGTTCTGACTCAGTAAAAACATATTTCCCATGCAGTGCTCTGGTATTTTCCTCCTTCATCTAAAGATTAATGACTGCTCAGAGGCCTTAATCTTATGTTAAAGATTTGTTGGACCTAAGAAGTCAGGCCTAACATTGAGATGCCTTGCCTGATTTATTTTCACTTGCATGGAATGGGAGCCAAATGGACTATCTGCAAAGCAGATGCGGCAGCTTTGCCTTTGTGCTAGGTCTCATGTTGGTATTGAGCCTTATATTTTACATAGAATAAAAATCTCTAAGCAAAGTTTTGTCCTCTAACCTCTTCTTTTGTCATATAAATTATTTCCCCCCACTTTTATGAATTTTCTCTTTTTCGTTCATAGTCTTTGATGTAATTTATAACCAGCCAAAATTTGTCTGTTATTGGGACTAGCAGAATAAGCTCAAGACTTGAAGGTTGCATTGAAAAAATCAAGGAGAAAGAAAGTCCATTCCTGTCCAAAGTCCTGATGAACATTTCCTTTAAGACCACATTCCTGTGTGTCAGAACCCACAATTTATGGGGCGGAGATTACAAAGCTACCAATACAATAAATTAAACTGACGGACAGAATTATGCCCAGTGCTTCCTGCTCTCCCCAATGACGTACACTAACTTAGCACAGCCTGACAATGAGTATGATTTACCACCCAGGCGAGAGTGGAGAAGGAAAAACATTCACAGGCACACAGGCCTCTCTTTGGCCCACAGCCTGGTGAATAAAATCCTGCCTTAATTCACCAACATTAAACGGCGCCATTAAACGCTAAGAATCAGGATAACAGATCATAAATACTTCGTGATTTATTAGTTAACAACAAAGAGCTTAAAAGTGGCCAAGGAGAACGGTACTGTTTGACAGAATGTTCTCAAGGAGGGGAAAAGACCGGAAAAACACACTTGTTCCTCTTGTCCTCACTCACGGACGCTCTTGTCTAAATCTGACCAGGGACGTCGCCCAGCCCTATCTTCCGACGGCGCAGCATAGGAGCACATGTGTCTGTTCTCTTCTCAACATGTGACAGACAGAAAAGATAAACAGAGAGAAAAGCAGAAGGGGGAGGAAGAGACAGAGGAGGGCGGAGGGTTTGGGGGGGACCTGGCACGGCACCGGCTAATTTATCTCACTGAGAGACAGATTAAAGAGAGAGGAGAGTGAAACAAAGTTCCACTGGCTTAATCAGCGGACAGGCTGCTAGCAGAAGACATGATAAATCAGAGCACGCTCAGTCCAGGAGAAAGCTTTTGCTGTAGGAGGGAACAGGAGACTTCCTCAGCCAAGCAGTTGTATCTTGTGAATAGTGGCTTGTATGTACATACCTGCAATCGATAGTGGCTTCTATTGTTTGAGCAAACATTGTTGTACAGCAGATTCTGCCCTCACGTCTTTGCATCGCTGTTATTTTTAGCGGAAGGTGAACAATCGTCCTCGTCTGCATTTCATAAACAGGACAAAGAGACACGAAGGACCTCAAGTTTCCCCCCCTTGTCTTTCTTTAGCTTTGTGTTTGACAGGAGGGGGGCTAACCTGAGGGCCTAACCCAGAAACAGGAAAAGGGGCTTAGATATCCCTGTGTCATTAGTTCACCACGAGGTCACAGCTGGGCCACTCAGAGCATGATTACACCCCTTGATTTATCTGTTCTGGAGCCCAAGCACAGATAAATCTCCGAGCTCATCCCCGCCGTGGGATCCTCACTGTCTGATAAACGGCCCAAGCTGAATAAACAACCTCCAACCTCCCACCCCCGCAAACTCCCTCCCACCCCCAGTACATAATGAATAATTCATTCAGATCGCGAGCTCTCTTAAACGTGTAGTTTGTATCTTAAATGGCAAAGGTGCTTCCATGATCTCTATCCAATCCTATGTGGTCGTCTTTGATAAAACACTGCAGAGGCAGAGGCTGGCGGACATTTTGTTTCTGTAGTTGTAAACTTCATTCCCTTGCCCCCGGCTGTCATCCTCCAGCATTTCCACATAGAAATACTTTATGCAAATATGTCACAGGCTTCAGTCCAGACCGCAGCTCCCGTGTAGATACTTGCTCGTCCGCGACTTTATGACAAAGTTTAAAGCCGTATGTTGCAGTGACCCCTGTGGTAAATTTGCTGCGGTGAAAAATCACCTCGCCTCTCCTGTGCAGTGCATAGACGTGATCATGAGTGCATTTTAACTTAATTAATTGGCCGTTTCTGTTGACAAGAAATTTATGCAGTAATAATTTGCTGGGAATAGATGCAGAGCGCAGGAAATGAGATATCCATCAGGGCGCTTGTGTTCCGCCAGCTGCACCGCGGCTAATATGAAAGTATTTCAGGCTGCACAGGCCCCGCTGTTTGCGCAGTCAAGATTATATATACCCACGATCCATTGCCTGCCTCACAGGCGCTCATGGAGGTCTATGATAACAAAGACTACGTGATTTATAGCCTGCTGCGAAAGCAGAACTTGATGAGATTAAACAATTTCATAGCATGAGTGTTTCTCAGAGGGCCGTCTGATTTGTGGCAGCAACAGCGACAGTAAATCAGGTTTATATATCTGAAAGCATGCTCAGCAAAGGAGTGCAATTACTGTTTAAGACAGCTACTTTTTATTTAATTTTTATCCCTGGTTTGTCTCTTTTATTCCCGGCCTGTCACACAGCCACTCACCTTCATAAGTCCTTTTGACGGAAGGGTTGAGGAGAAGAGGAGGAGGAGGATGTGGGAAAGTCAAAAAGGGGAGGAGAGGAAGGCACACGGTGGCTTGTGCCCTCTGCTATCGCTCCTCCACAGCTTCTGCAGAAACAACAACAACATCCAGAGGATGACAACGGCCACCAGCAGAACGACACAGGCGTCCATAGAGCAAAAAAAAAGAGCACTTCATTTTTAATGCTTTGTTTGCCTGCTGTTCCATCCTTGTCTGGGTAAATGGAGTAAGCCGAGTGTAATTAGAGAGCCGGGCTGTGCTCCTTGCCATAAAGATGACATGGTGTAATGATACAGCTTACAGGCCCGCAGAGGCTTCTGTCTGACGAAAGACGATCTGGGTCGTTTGCCTGTGACTTATGATAGGTGTGGAAGATGACAGCGTTATCACTGCTGCAAAGAACTCAGAGAAGCGGATGTGAGAAAGTTCTTTGAAAGGTTGTCAGGGATCGGAGGCAAGCAGAGATGGATGGGGAGCATACTAATGTTCTTTATTTACAGGTGTAATATTTTCTAACACAGATGAATATCTGTTTATTGAAATGCGTTCTGTATCACAAAAAAAGAACAACACTCATACTATACTGTCCTCAAAATGTGGAATGAATGAAGACTGGCATCACAAAATGTAAGAGATCAATCACTGTGAAACATCACTTTACCATCCTAATTCAATGACAAAATTGCTACATAGTTTACATCTAATGTTAGCTTGATTTTCATTTTTAACCTTAAATCCCTGAAGTCTCAAAAATGGTAAAGCATAATCCAGACCTGTACCTAAATGAAGTCTTAATTGAACCCCAGATCAACTGTGGTTATAAAAGACTTCACTGTTCATCTTTTACTTCATTTAGGGCAATACATTTTCGTTTGTGCCACTTTTTCAGGCTTTATGGTAATAGTGCAGGAGCTCAAGAATTTGCGGTAAGTCAATGGAGGAGCGGAAATGGACAGGCCAAATTTGTTTAAACCTGTTTGTGTTATATGAAACAGAAAAGAGTTTAATCTTATAATGTTGGAGTTACTATAAAATAATTAATCTAATAATATTTGAAGAATATTACAACCATATCTTAAAAATTAGATGTTATAGTAGATTTTAAAGAGCCCGATTTGATAATTCTACCAGCTTACTGTCACCTTTATTACCTGGCAATCAGCATTCTGAAATTTGAAATAAAAAATATTAAACTCAACAGGTATTAATTAAAAAAAGTAGAGCAGGGACATTAAAATCATATTCAAGTTCAAGTATCATTTAATAAGCATATTATGCTGGAACTCACCTGTTTAAAGTTGCCTTTGATTAAAAATAACTGGAGAATTGAGATTTTTTGTATATTTGATGTACATTTATTCTTGATGATTTTGCTGATGGTATTTGACGAAATGCAATTTGCCTATTTGTTGCTTCTTAATCAGTTATTATGTGCGGCACTTTGATCTGCCTTGTTGCTGAAACGTGCTGAATAATTAAACCTGACATTACTTGACTTTAAAATACGATGATACATAATGCTAAACTTTTGGTTGAGGAAAATGTCTCAAAATAAATCACCATTTCTGAAATTTAAATGAGGACCCCTTGCTATATAAAACTGCATCTCACTACTGTCCTCCAGCTGCTGGATGGCAGACGGAAAGGCCATGAAGAGGATAGTGAGGGGAGCTGAACTGGTCTCTGTAGTGGCACTGCATTAAAAAAAATGCCTGAACATTGTCAGACTCCTATAAACTTTCTGAACTGCAGCTGTTGCGAAAACTGTTTATATCATTATGAGCAGAATCACTCGACTGCTGCACAGCTCTCTGCCTCAAACAGTTAAAATGACAAAATGAGTTTAGGATTATGTACTTTATATTGAACTTCTTCTATTCCTCTGTTCTATTTTTCACACTGCTTTAGATCTCTTTGATTAATTGTGCTTTGTTCTTTTTAACATGAACTCATATGAGAACTAATTGATTTGAAAACAAAAAAAGAACACAAGACAAAAGAAGTGCTTAAAAAATTACGACAAACCTTTGACTTTAAACATACGGTCAGAGTTTTTCAATGTAATTAACAAAGGCTAAACCATATTTGCATAATACAACTCCCCATCTGTACCAATCAACTAACCGTTTTTAATTTATTTCTTTTTTTTCATAAAGTCAGGTGAACATTTAAGTACACATGCTTCACTGTTTCTTGCATCTGAGGAGATGTGTGTGGGCTTCCTAATGTGCGTGCATGCAAATTTTGTGTGTTTTGAAGTTGAAGTTAAACGATGAACGGGTGCTTGTGTGTCTGTGTCCTTGGGTGAAGATGTGAGTTGCGCATCTGTCTGCATCATCCCATATCTTCCCAGAAAAACATCAAGAGATCTCATTATTTCGACACGTCTCCACTTTTTTTTTTTTCTTGCTCTTCTTCTCTCCGTGTGCCTTGAGTCAAAATTAGTTTTCATTCCCTCTGTGATCTTACTGACTGAAGCCGGCTCAAAGTAAAGAAAATCGCAGTCTTGGTAGCGGGGCTGAGTCAAACACACACTTCACACAGCCGCAGTCTGAGTTAAGCATTGCTAAGTAACCTTCACATTTCACTTGTGTGAAGAGCTAATTTCCTTTAAGTTCACATGTCACTTTTTTGTGCCTCTTTTTGTGGGGCCTCTTCAAATGTCTCTTGGCGTCTAATTGCATAGGAAACATTCTAGACAAGCCGGCGTGACAGGCCCGCTCCCATAGTCTTCAATTATTTAACATCCTACACTCCAGAAAACAGCCCTGACGTTAGCTACAGCCCCTAATCGTAACAGAAAGCCTTATATGTCACACTCCTGAGTTGCTGTACTTTTTTTTTTTCCATGTGTGTTGTTTGCATCACACAGGGGAAGGTGAAAATACTTTTCTCTGCAGTGAAATAAGGTAAAACTGTAACAAAAAAAATATTTTTCTCATGGGTAGCACAGAACATTCACCTTTTACTGTCTTATGTTTTGCTGTTTTATTTTTTATTTTTGGGATTTGGTGAGAAATGAAGAAATCAACTGAGTCTCATGCAAAAGTGATGAAAGGAAGACAAAAGTCTTTTTTTAAATTTTGTTTCAGGAGGCCTTACAGAAACAAAAAGGTCAAACTTGGGCAAAATAAGCAAAATGCCTTCTAGCTAATTGTATAGTATACCTGTAATGCAGGCCTTAAATCACTTACACGTCCTGGACACCGTCAGGAAAGGTCAAATGACTTTTTAAATTTCAACCTAAAAACATACAGTCCTATTCCAGGTATGAGTCACCACTGTGGGCAATTAACGTCCAGCAGTGCTCAACCTTTGCCGTCCACAGAACTCCAGGTCCCGCTGTTGCTGGTTCACTTCATGCTCCCCTGTGCCTCGAGCGAAACATCAGAACAGTTGCTCTTGTGATCACTGATCACATGATACATTTACTCAGAGCATGCTCATTGGAGTAGAACTGGTTAATCATTAAACACAAGCTTGGCAGCCTTCCTGCCGAGTGAAAAGAAAAAAAAAGAGAAAGAAAAGCCGACTGTTGTTGCGCTCATAAGTGCAGGCACCGTTACATCAAATGTTTTTCCTTCTGCTGTTCCCAAAGAAAACAGAATTATTACTTTCCATGTGCACTACAGCAGTTTAAAGCTCATTAGCCTCTTCTTACACCCTGAAGGCACAATCATTAACTATATATGTAAAGTTAAATCAAAGCAGTAAAAATATTATTTTAGGAGCATGGTTCTTTAAACCGTTTTAGTTGTAATTCCAGCAAATAAATTATACATTTGGATAATTGTTCCTAACAAATATGTTTTTGTGTTTGTAAAATACCAGAAATATTGAAAAAGTGCTAATGCTAATTTCACTCTTCAGATTTTGTTGCATTGCAGCCATCATTATTAAAGCAATCTTTTTTTTTCAAATTATTGTTATAGTCTTTGCGATAAGCCAACACAAAGCAGAACCTAATTATAAAGTAAAAAGGATATATCTTTTTATAATTATATTTACAAACAGATCTGAAAAGCGTGGCATGCATTTGCGTAGACCATCTTTCCTGGGGATATCTTTCCAGTATCCCCATGGCATGATAGTGCCACCACCATGCTTTACTTAACCCTAAATAAAATCACAGGAAACTAATTCCCTTCTGAAGACTTATCTATTTGCAACATCATTAAGTCATTTTTATATATATATATATTTATTTATTTATTATTGTAGTGTTTTGCTTTTCATTATTCTCATTGCATGTTTCATAGCACCCCCAAGCTTGTGCTACTTATTATTATTCTTTGTTTTTATATAGTTATCTAGAAGTACAAATATGCATCATAAAAACAAAACAATCAGCTTTGTCAGAGGAGTGAATGTCTCTCGCTTGCATCAAATATTTTGAAGTGGATGTAAAAACCTAGTTAAATTGTTTTTACTAACATTCTTAAGGGGGGCATACCCAATGCGAACAATTGCCTCCAGGAGTATTTTACTTTGCTGGATCTTATTTGTATTTTTTCTCAATGAATATGAGCACTTTCTGGCCTTTTGTTGCCACTGCATGTTTTTGTGATTCCCCCAAACTTATTTAGTTTCATTATTTATTTTTGCATTGTTTTGTTGTCTGTAACTCTTGCTTTAGAAGTACAAGACATGCATCATATAAAAATCCCTTTTAGCTGAGGAGTGAACATGTCATGCTCGCATTAAATGTTGACTCAAATAAGTTCACAAGTTGTGTCTCCTCTGATCTCTAACATGATCAGAAAGGAGCACCAGTTTATAGAGACAAGATGTGAAAAAAGTTCCATGCACAGACACAAAAGAAATATTTTGATATAGACCCAAAGAGAAAACATATCAAAAGACATTTTTCTACATGTCTTTTGCAAGCACAAAAAGCAGAAATGGTGTCAAGAGAAAACAAAACAGAAGGCTTGTTTCTTCCAACAATTGCTTTAAGCTACAAAAATCTCCTTGAGTCCCTAGCCTCCCCTCAATGTCAGCCCCTTACTCCTCTCCCTCCCCCTCTTTTTCCTTGCTCCCCCTCCCTTTCTTTTCGTCATTTCTCCCCTCTTCTGCTCTTTTCCCTCTCTTCGGCAGGACAGGGCCCTCTTTGCACCCTGATAGGTTGCGGGTTGATGCTTAGCAACAACATTCCTGTGCCCTAAGTAGCAGTAAGCCTCTGGCTGAACTCTTTGATGTGGCTGTCAGGCCACATTTATTTCCTTTTAGCACTTTGTCTACTTGTCCAGATGTATAAGGAGATAAAAAGGCCTGGTGTTTACACTGGTCTCCCTCTGTAGCGCGGCTGTAATTAGATTGTATTGCTGGTCAGTCTTAAAGGAGAGAGAAGAGGTGAGGCAAGGCAGGAACCAGCTGTGTCAGGATGAGCCGGTCAGGGTGAGTGGGGAGACTTCATAGCCGGGTATTCCTAAAAAGGAAACAGAGTTAAATGTGATTAAACTTTATACTTTATGTGCTTTTCCAGTGACAGTCAACTTCATAAAGGCTCTAGACAAATATAACTTAATTTATCTGAAGCTAACATGACATACGGTTGTACAACTCCAATCATGATTTTTAATTTACTGCTAACTTTGAGTGGGGGTGGGGGTGGGGAGGGCGAATAACTTCATATCTATCAGATTTTCCTGACTTACATTTGTGTGTCACACAGTTTCGAGATTTCCAGCTTGGAGGTGGTAGGCTTTCTGTGATCTGCTTGTCTCTACTCCTCCCCTGTCATTCTCTTCCTGCTTCCCTCTCTCGTGGTGATATGTTGGAACTAATAATCACTATTGCCTCCGGGTTTATCAGCATTTATTCACATAACAACAGTGAAAAAAACAGAAGACAGACAGGACTGGTGTGATGTATTATCCAGTATGGGAATCATCTTTCATAATGACATCCAACAGAGCTTCTCTCTCTTTCTCTCTCTCTCTTTTCCTGCCACCTTTTTCTGTGTCTCTTCCTCACACACTTTCCTCATTTCTCTCGCTCCCTCCTTCCGTTCCCCTGTCCAGTCTTTATTATCTCAGAATCCATGGTGCTCCCCAGCCTGTAAATTTGTGCCACATTATCATAAGCTGTGGTGATAACTCACATTGCACAGAGACAATAATGATGTGAACACTCAGCATATGCCCCAGGCCCAGCAAATTAAAACAATGCTCAGCTTGATGAGCAGACTAATCTGGACAGCAGAGAAACTGAACGAGGAGAAGGGGACTCGAGGAGAGTCTTAAATAGACGACACAGCAGCACCTCCCTCTGTTCAGAGTTGGCACAACTAAAGGACTGATAACAGATGAGACGAGGGAAACACGGTGCATATAGTGCCTTTTGGAAGGGTTAATACACCCAGAAGATTTCCAGATTTTGTCGTGTTACATCCACATACTTGAATAAATTTTATTTGGATTTTATTTTATGCACCAAAACAAAGAAATACATTACATTGTAAAAAAAAAAAAAAAAGAGAGATCCACAGTTTTCCACAGTTTTCTATTTTTCCATTTTCATGAGGTGGGCAATCAGGAGAAAGCCCGTTAAGCTCTGCAAAAGACATTGAGGCTCGATCCAAAGTTGACCTTCTAGCAGTGCACTGACCCTAATCATGCAGCGCACAGCTCAGTGTAATGGTTTAGATCAAATAATATGTATGCATTGGATTGACCCAGTCAAAGTCCAACATAAATCCAATAAATATTTGTGTCAAGAGTTAAAAATTGCTGTATGCATATTCTCTAAAGATGCCAAAAAGTTATCAAACATTAAAGACAGTAATTAAACCCAGGTATTTTATCACTCCAGAACAGAAAGGTATTTTTGCTGTACAAAATACTTTATGGAACAGATACAATTTCTTTATTTGTGTTTCACAGAGTAGCACATTATCATGTTCACATGTTGGTGGCAGCATTATGCTGTGGGAATGGTTTTCATCAGCAAGGATAGGACAGCTTAAACAAGCTGATGGGAAGACGGAGTAAATCCAGAAGAATGGTTAAAAGACCTGAGATTTAAGGCAGAGGTGGAGGTTCGACTTCCTGCTGAACAACATACAACCAGAGCTACAACTCATTTTATTTATGTCACCCATCCACAGCAAATAGCACCTTTATACAAACAGTTCAGTTAATTCAGTTCAACCTTAATAAACTCAATGTTATAGGAACCGAAAAATATCACAGGAGCTAAAATTATTCTGGACCTGAATGGCCTAAAATCAGTTGTAATAAGTTTTATATAATATTCATCTTATTCCAGTTGTCCGGTTTTGTTAATCCACATATTTAGTCTTTATGTGGTACTGCTAATAATGTGGCACATAGGATGATTATTTGTGGCCAAGCAGCAGGATTAGCAGGTTCCTTTGAGGGCCAAGCAGGCCTGGAGAAGCCATGTCTTGTGATCTTTCAAGCAGATCAGGAAATCAGACAAGCAGAGGCTCAACTCTGGTTCAGAGATGCGTGGAGGTAGATTGGAAAGACAAGGCTCACGATTTCTATCTTAGTGCCTGAATTACTCATTGCAACTCTTCATAATTGACATAAACACTTTGCGTTTGTTGTGACTGCCAAAAGGAATTATATCATCGCAGCCAAATGTCAGAAAGCACAAGTTAGAAAGTTTTTTTTTTTTTTTTTTTAAAGCTGATGGATCATGCTGATTGTCTGCAGCAGGATGAAGCTTACTACAATCTCTATTGTGCAGGTGCTGCTGTAATGCTGAATTAAACCGACACTGCCCGTTTTTCTCAAATCAGAGGTGGCAGTTCTTATTTAGCACTTTATGTTGTCGTTTTGGGTTGTTCTACTGTTTGTGTTACTCATTCCACACAAGTACCTCTCGCAAGCAGTGAGCGAGCTTTGCTGTAACTTATCAAGTTTTAGCCACTCCAGAGGCTGAGAGTCGTGGGTCTGCTGTCAAAATAATATTCCTATTCCAGACTGTTTCTTTCAAACACTCCTGCAGATATGTAGGAAGGCCTCAAGTAAGGCATGTTGCCATTTTTCTTCTCGGTGTAATACAAGGCACATGCTGGCCAAACCTTAATGCTTATCAGAGATGCTATCTGAAAGCACATTATGTGATTGTTTTCAATTTACAGCACTCTTTTTGGCCATGAAGAATATGGTTCCATTTAACAGCACCGACCATTCCATTTTTCAAGGTTATGCATGGGCATGTATGGGAACAACAATAAAGGAGGTGGGGAAAAAATGCAGCTCCAAACAGTTTCTAATAGGTATTTGTCATTTAACTCTCCTGCTATGATTAAAGGCCTTGTGAATTCCTTCCTGCAGGAAAGGAAAGTATTTTTGCAAAGGCATCAGATATCACTGTGTCACGATAAACTGCCTGCTCCACGGGCTAAAAGGCTAAGGGGAAGAAGGAGGATGTTTTGGTCCTTGAAAGTGCACCAAAGAATAACAAAGCAAACACTATCAACATGAGCATTGTGGAAGGCCATTAATTTTTTTATAAAAAAAAAAAAAATCACAATTGTTTAGGTGTTTAAACATTCATTCAGGAGTTCATATGATTGTTTGACATTTAATTGTGGACCATTGAATAAGGTGTCCTTACATTTAGTCAAGAGGAGAAAATACTGTTGTATTTCAATGTAAATCCTCCTCAATAAGCAAAGTGTTGAAGTTCTCGGGCTTCATGTTCAAATTTGTTTTCTGAAATCACAAAGCTCTTTCGACTTACATGAACAAGAAACAGCGCTTTAAGGTTTTTATTTTGTGCCTTTAAGCCAGTCAAATTTTCCCAGTAATATATATAAGTGTACTAATTTCATGAGGATTTTGAACTTCAATTTAGATTTAACTTTACTGCTTTTCATACATGTAACAGTAAACACCTTACGTTCATAAGAGCACTAAACTAAGTTAAAAAAAGACAACTGCAGTAAAATCTTCACTAATATTACAAAGTATTATAAATCAAATGCCTTTGTTCACATAATGTCTACTAATAAGCCTGATATATAAGAATTTAAAGAGGCAGCATTACGTAAAACCAGCGTTTTTTGAGTTTTATGTCATGCTTCCTATCAAAAACATACCTGGAGTGCTGCTTTGACTTTTTCATGCATGTTTGAGAAATCCTTTAATCTCCTAGAGCAGCCATTCAGCTGCGCAAAACGCCTGGGTGGACCAAGCGCCACCTTCGAGTGCAGCTCCTCCTCGGAGCTGCAGTTTCTAACCTTCTGCCTCACAGAGCAGCCATTCCCTGCAAACTCCCCCACTAAGTTCTTTCAGACTAGCCAGCAGCAATTAGCAAATCCCTGGTGGAACTGCACTCATTATACCAATTACTTCTCCGTGAATTGCTGGTAAAAATAATGTTAAAGGTTTAATAGAGGAGCACTGTTGTGATGACTTCCTGAAGGCAGAGTTTCAGAAAGAGCAGGAGTTTTTAGAAGTCTATGTCCAAGCCTTCCATGAAGGCTTGATTTATATGTTTCTTAAATCAGCTACAGTAGTTCAAACATGCCCAAACTTGATATCCAGATTCTGGCTACAATAATACTTGTCATACCTTATTTGCTCTAAGTATTTGCTACTCTTCTCTTTCTTGTCTCTCCAAGCTGCCTAACGAAGCAGGATTAGAAAATCGCCCATTGCCCTACACACCTCTTCCTCAAGGATCCAGAGATGCCAGAAACCACAAAGGTAAGATAAATCAATCAGCCTTTTTTTTTTGTTCTTTTTTTTTTCACTTTTTAGTCAGGATGTCTGTTCTCATATCAAATTAAACAAGGCAAACCCCAAAACTCCATAACTTAAATTCTTCATTGAGAGCCAAGGCTCTTGGATTATGTAAATCTGGGGCATACCCCTACCAGCTGAAGAGGGTGGGAATCTGCTGAACTTGAGCATGTGCTGAAGTTATGTTATCTATTCTTATTGATCTCATTGTCTGTGTGATGAGTTGATAGTGGGAATAAATCTGAGTGTTGGTGCACAGACTTCTACCACAAGATGAAGCATCCTTGATCTGTAGACATACACATTGATTAGGCCTCACCTTGACTGAGTGTAGTCAGTTATTGTAATTATATAGCAACTTCTCAACATCAGACAGTGCACTCATCATATTCATTAAAAAGACACAATGTTGTAAATCAATCCTGAAGGTCATCTTCTGAGCTTAAAGCATGTTTTAAGGTAAGAATGAATACAAATAAAAACATTGGTTATTCATTTAAATTGATAATGCATTTCTCATATGTAAGATTAACCAAAAGCAGACATGATTTTCTACATGCCATTCTGAAAAACATATTTCAGTTTTCTAGTTTGTATTCATCTGAACATTTGTTTTGCATTTCAGTTAATATTATGTAGAAAGACTTTTGTATGATTATATTTCAGTTTCTATTCATTAATTTATTTTTATAGCAAATTAAAATCATTTGCTGCCTGTAAGTCAAACTTTTGGGGGTTGTGGGAATATGGAGTTACAATACCTAACATAAATAAGGTATTTTTGAAGTTTTCTTTTCTCTTGGTTCTCAGATAATTGATAAATACTCTGTACTTGCATAGCACTTTATCAAGTCCAGAGGACCCCAAAGCACTTCACACTAAATTCACTTATTCACCAATTCACACTCTGATGGTAGCAACCTGCTGGACTGTAGCCTGCAGCAGTCTGACAGATGTAAGTCTCCCATACACCGGTGCCACAGGGCCTTCTGACCACCACCACCAGACAATTCATCAATGACAAGATGAACAGTCTTGTCCATAAACACAACAGAGATGGACAGAGTGGGATCTCGAACCAGAAATTCACAGATTACTGTGGATTACCACCCTAACACCCGCTTGAGTGAGAAGAAAAATATAAAATTGTGAAACAATCTAATTGCTGTGAGAATCATGTGACTGTTACAGTGAAATCCCACCAGTGCTAACATTAACAAGCTAACTCAATTGTTAATGAGTCTGGACTGCATTTAATCATATTTGGTTAAAACACATGAAACACCAAGCCTATGAGAATCACAAAACCGATTTATTTTGTGAAAACACAAGACATCGTTACTGTTTCAGTTTTAAGACAGAGCAAAAGACACTCTTGTGAACATAAGGTGTATCATCTCATCTCATCTAGATGTTTTATTATACCCCATTCATGCACTCATGAAAAATCTTAACATGTTAAAGATTTTTAAACAGTTTCTGCCAAAAGTGAAAGTTTACTCTAGCTTTTTCTGTCTTTTATGGTGGCTATTGTAATGAGCTGACCACCACTGACTGAATGACTTATTAGCAGTGAGTGTCTCTGCCCTACACAGAGTAAACTAACAGCCCAATTTGTTGTACCAAGGACAGATCTGTGTCGTTAAACCCAGGACAGTGGCAGCTCTTGCGAGATGCGAGTACAGAGATGCCTTGTACTTTGTCAAAATCAGACCGGTTAAGAACAGCCCATTTAAAGGTGAAAGGATCTGACACGTGGAATATTTCCCCCCTCTGTCTTAGATCTGAGCAACAATGACAGTCTTCATTTGTTATTTTTATGCTGTTGTGCTGCAGTCTTAGATAACACAACCCTCATATTCGCCCTTCACCTATGTTTCATGTCCCTGCCGGAAACCCCCACCCCAACAGTTTTTTGGGGGTTTTTTCAACTGCATTTATTTATCCTCTCCTAAACTTTGCAGTTTTTTGTACTGAGAGCTAGATGGTCACGGCATGTTCTCATTTAGAGGGAACAAAGTAATGCCAGAAACATTACATTAACAGAGAAAATTTTTCAGACAGTAATTCCTCTGTGTTTACTCAGCTAAAACCTGGATGTAAACAATAGAGGGCAGACAAAATGCAGCAGGATTTTAAGCAGGTTACTGCAATGTGTTTGTCTCTGGACACATTTTACATTTAGCTTTTTAACTTTGCTTTAGTTTTTTTAGTCACACTTAAAAAAAGAGTGACTAAAAAAACAGTTTTCTTTAGTCAATCTTGAGTGTCATTTTGTCAGCAATGACAAAAAGTTCTCTTGTCATTGCTGCTTTTTCAGCTTTGTGAGGTACTTTGTAATCAGTGCCTGCTATAGCATATGTTTAGTAACTCAGCATTCAAGTCTGTTTTTTTTGTTGTTGTTTTTTTTGGGGGGTTGGGGGGTTTACAATATGTGAAAGTGACAGACTTTGCTTAAAAAGTTCATTTTAAAAGAGTAATAGGGAGGCCATCTAGTTCTACCCTCATTCTTGCAGCATTTCTGACATCCCTCCTCTGGACAGCGCAGAAAGAACCTCTCTTTCCTCTTTTCAGTCGTCTGCACCCACCATGTCACCTGTGTGGAAGCCCCAGAGCCTGGGTGCCAGAGGTAATTACAGCAGCAACAAGCTCTCAGAGCAGGGCAGCACTGGCAGGTCACTGCCCGAGAGAGAGGGGTAGAAACCATGGCCACAACTCATGTCGTGATTGGTGAAAGAATCAACCTGGAGGAGTTAAAATAAGGCAACAGAGACAAGAGCTGACGGGTAACAGAGGAAATGTGTTTTTGGTGTGGTTATAGACTCAAAAGTATACTTTTTCATCGCAAAAAATAATTGGAAAAAGGCAAATAAGAAAAGTCACAGAGAAAAGGAGCATTAAATGTTGAAGATTAGACATTAAGAAAGAGAAAACTAGACAAAAAGACAAAGTGAAGGAGAATGGGGGAGCTTTAGTGTACTTTGGTGAAAGCGTGACATAGAATGCCGTACACAGTCTGGCAGAGGGGCCTGAGGATCTTCCACTACTGTCACCTTGACTCTAACTCTTGGTGCTGGTCCAACTGCCAGCTTAACTCTAAATCTGGCTGTAGAAAATGGAGTCTCTGCCTGAAGTACACTACGCTTACACAAAGAATGGTATGTACCTTACGATTAACCCATGGCCAATGACACTGCATTCTTTTCTATTTCCATGATAGCTTTTTTTAAAAAAATCTGTCTATTTTTATTGAATACCACATAAGGGACATGTACCTTTCTTCTCCATTTGTATTTGGGCTTGTTGTTCACAATGGATATGTTCATATTCATAATACAAATAACAAAACATATTCAAAAAAAAAAAAAAAAAACATGAGCCCAAGACAGCCAAAAGTGGCCAGAGAGTAATGATGTTCCAATGTTTACATGGAGAAAGGAAAGAAGAAATATCATCAGAAAGCAGTAGGCATCCTACACAATGGGCTTCCTACACATGGATTTAAAAGCACCAATAGCAAAATCTCCCTGTTATTCATCTCTGTGGTAAATGGCTATTTGATAAAAAAAAACTGTATTTCAAGATATAAACATGTTGTTGTCATTCTTTAATACACAAATGTGCACCAACACTTCTAATTCTTTCCACTACTATTTGGTAAATGTGTGGGGATCGTGGCATGTACATTTTTCTAAAAAAGAAACAAAAAACTATTTTTACTTGTGAATCATTGCAGTACTCTAGTGGTCAAAATGTTATTGCAGAGACACATACTACTTTAACTCCATAAATCAGCAAAAATCCATGTTGTTTGGTCCTAAAATATTACTTCAAGCTAATGCTTCACATCTAGTGATTGGAAGGGAAGTTAATTTATTTAGACAGCAGCTGCAGTCAAATGGCCTCTTCTTTAGCTCAGACACAGAAACAAAGCTGATACAGCTCATCTTCATAAGTAAACATTCAAGAGGAAACTTTGAGTATGTGGTTAACGTATTTTTGTAATAAATTTATCAATGAAAATCACAGATGTTCTGTTTAAAAGCAATGAATAGTTTATTAATTTCAAGATGTTTTTATCATCTGTCTTTACAATATATTTTGCTTTTAAAATAAGATTAATTATATAGATCTAACTAAAGGTGTAAATGCAATTAAATCTTTCACTTGTTCTGTTATGCTAGACACTAGTCACAACCTTTTTACTGATTTTAAATCATTTTTACTCTTTGCATATTTCTGTAGTTGGAGTATTAAATGGAGTAAACAGACAAAAAAAGATTCTCTGAAATATGTCTTGCAATACTGCGACAGACTGGCGACTTGTCCAGGGTGAACCCCGCCTCTCGCCCAGAACATTAGCTGGACATAGGCACCAGCACCCCTCCCGACCCCACTAGGGATAAGGGTGTACAGAAAATGGATGAATGGATGGATGGATGTCTTGCAATACAAATGTAGGGCCCATTTATTCCTGTTGTTTTTGGTCTCCTTTCAGCTACTTTATAGGTATGTATCTTAAAATGTGCACAAACGTTTTTTTTTAAATATCAAGAAGAAAATTGTGTTTAAAAAGGGGGGGGAGGAAAATAAACTTCTTCCTGATGACACCCATGGGGCACCTCACATTTATTTGAAAGTTGGATTTTATTGCACATTGGTTATCTGCACCAAAACTCCAGCAGAACCTCACTTTTGCATTGTCAGTACCCTCCCCCTCCGAAAAAGAAAAAAATAAATAAAACATAAAAATGGAGCGATGGGAACAGATCCAAGCAAAGAGCAAACTGCTTTACAGTTGCTGCACAACAAATAAACAAACATCTGGAAGCATTCAGAGCACCCCATTAGAAGGGCTCTGGGCTTTGCCAAAAAGGGGTAAATGATGAGGAATGGGCTGTCGAGAGGCTCGTGGAGACAGGGGAGAGGCCAGATGATGGAGCTGTGGGTGTTAAGCACTGCCTTTTAGAGCTCAGCTGGGCTCATAGAGATCTACACCTGCTGCTATCTCCTCCTCCCCTTCTCTTCTGCACCAGACATCTGGATGGGATACATGACTAATGGATGACTAAACTGCTCATGTTGAAACTTAGTTGTCATTATGAAGAAAAAGGTTGTTGGTGTGACAGATGACTCAATGTTATCTCTTAATGCAAAAAGTGAAACTAAAAAGTGAGATTGACGACTGAAAAGTGGTGTTGCATCAAAGCATTTACTTAATGTGTGTTTCTCGTTTTTTTTTATATTAAGCTGATCTAAATGCCTTGCTTATAACTAAAGGATAATTTGCATGTTGTGAGGTTCTGCTGGGTTTATATATACAGTATATATACTGCTCAAAAAAATAAAGGGAACACTTTAAGTGTTAAACACCTGTTTAAGTGTTCCCTTTATTTTTTTGAGCAGTGTATATATATATATATATATATATATATATATATATGTGCATGTATATATATATATATATATATATATGTGTGTGTGTGTTTGTAAATTAATTGAATCATTACCCAACAGACATCTGTTTCTTGACTCTAGTTAGTCATTGTACGTCATTATTTCCCACATTGTTCATGAGTGATACTTTAGCTCTATTTGATATCATTCCATAAAAACTCCCATCGTTTCCCTGAAATTCTTCCCGTTCTCGTTTGGACTGCCCCGACGTGTTCTGTGAGTATGAAAATGTCCTCACTGGAACTTTTGAGAAAACACAGAACACCTTTGATGTGTCCCTTTAGACTCCATGTCCAAGCTCTGAGAGATGTTTTGCTCAGGCCCATAATGAATATTTCAGCAGGATCTGTCCCCTGATAAACATCATGGTTAAACACTGCTCATTAGTTATACAAGGGCGCAGGCCCTTGTGTTACTAAAATGAGTCATATGGAAAAAGCAAAGAGTAAACGTATCTTCCAGATTCTTTTAAATGCCATTTGCAAAACCACTGTCCACAAACCTGGGTAATAAAGCAAGCAAAAGGTGATGTGAGCACTCAATATTGATGGCAGATGACAGAAGATAAAATGTTATTGAAAATTATACTGAACAGATCTGACTGCCAGATTTTCAGCTCTAACAGCGAAGAGACACAACCTCTATCTAGAATGTGCTGAAATTATTTTATTAAACCTTTAATGAATTCAGTTTATACTTTTTTTCTTGGTGTTTAAGTTGACATTATTTGCAGGTTGTGCATCTTAATTGATTTAATGTTTATTCTAAAACAAGGTGAAAGTTCAATCCTGTCTGCCCCCGGATATAAAAATCCTGCTGTTCTTTGTAGCCTTTTAGATACTGCCTAAAAGCTATCAAAATGTCAATCAAGCTATTTTTACCTTTGTTAAAACAAAGCTTTACATGTTGCATAAAGTTTTTTTTTCTTTTAATTCATATCATTAACCATCTTTTTATCCATCCAGTTGTAATTTTTGTCACTCTCTGGGTGGTGTCTATCTGTTGTTTGTACCATTTCAATACTCATGAACTAATAGGATTAATCAATATCCTTTATGGATGGATGTGCCCTGAATTGATGTGCCAATCATTTGAAAACAGTTGTTATGTATTATAGAAGAATCTGGTCCTTAAAATGGTTTGTTCTTACAGTGCTAGAGCTTCTCTTCTTCCATCTAACATGAAATTATGATGAAAAAAACAAAAGCTTTAAAACTCTTTCACAGTCACATTTAACTTTCTCTGATTTCATCTGTTCCATATCACGACTGTAGCATCAGTATTGTAAATACTCCCCTTGTATTATGCAGCCTCTATTTCCCTTATCTGACTGAAATGATGCGGCATTATTTGTCTCTGGAGTGGATTGGAACAGCAACAAGAATATCCATTTAAGTCAGTCTATGGAGATAGATGAGGGTAGAGGGGACAAGGTAAACGGGGCCTGCAATCCCTCATCGTCGCTGTAAATGAGAACACTGCTCCACTCGCATCCAGAGCTCTGCTTTTTTATTTACTTATTTTTTGTTCTTTTTTTTTCTTTTTAAGGCGTGTCTGTCCTTGTTATTGCTAGCCCTGGAAATCACCTTTCTGCATTTTCTCCTTCACAGTCAAGCTAGATTAAAATGCCAAGATAACCTCCTCAGCGTCCATGACAGGCTTCACTGCCAGCGTCTGACGAGCAAGTTCTAAACTGCTTTGAGAAAGCAGCCTTCCACCAAGTGTCATTATCTCGCTGTTATCGGATGGCACTTCTCTAGCAGTGTGTGAATAATTCTGTTTGTGCTGGCTTTGGGGAAATGTCAGTGACACTATTGTTTTTTACCTCGCCTTTTGATGTCGCTGAAAGAGTCTCCTGAGTGTCTGGGGTTCTTAAACTGATGTTAGGTGTATACAGCAAAAACTTAAAGTGAAAAGATAGCGCTGTCAACTTCTTAGCCACCCCTAAATATTTGTGAGTTCCTTTGCCACTGTGTAAAGGCAAACACTTTTCTCTGTGATATTATGTTTCATAAATATTGCGTTGTTGAAGTTCACATCATTTAAATGTACTTCTAATAGGCCTATTAAAGAGTTTTATTATGATGAGCAGAAGATTTCAACCATCAGTTTTGGTTTTCAGAAATAATTGTTGGGAGCAAATAAATCTGATCCAGAAGGTTTTGTAAACCACTCTTGTGTTGTTGATAAACGAACATCATTTCCACTTAACTTGGATCTACTTTAGAACTGTTCCATCCATCTTCAGCGTAAAATTATTATGACGTTTGAGTCATTTTCTCAGCAGCAGGAAAATATTTAGCCTCTTAAATCTTTACAGTCCGTGACCATTACAGTCAAACTTTTCTTATTTTTGATGACACAAAGCCAGTTGGACTCAACTGTTAGGACTTCCTTAGGCACACAGATGTAAGTTTGTTGGCTGCTTTGCATGATGTCTAAGGCAGCTAGACAAGGACATGAGCTCCTGCCAAGCACACCCAGCCCTCTTGGAAAATCATACAGCTGGTGCTCTTGACACTGGTCCATATCCTAGTTGCTCTGGTCATTCTCAAGGAAGCAGCAGAACATGAATCATCCAGTGTGGATAGGTCTGCTAAACTCAGCTCTGACTCTTATGTAGCAACATTCTTTTTTTTTTCTGTTTTGCTGTGAGCTTCAGCATATCAGGATTGCAGAATATCTATTTGTTGTGTACTTTTTACCTCATACTTATATGTTGTCCAGGGCTTGATTTGGTAGAAATGACAAAGTCAAAACTTATGTTTTGTTTTTGTAGCATTTGTGAATACTAAACTGAGAATCCATTATAATGCTTAAGGTCTCGTCTAAGCTGCCAGATAGTTTTGGGATGAATCTGCTTCTGGGAAGCCACTTATTAAGCTGGCAGATGCTAAATCCCTTGGGATTCTGAATAGGAAATGATCAGATCAGTTAGCTTCTAAGTGCTGAGCTTTCCAGGTGTTATTATGCAGAGTTAAACCATTTCTAATTTATATTAAGAAGAATATGATACCAATTTGTTAAATCGTGTGGGTTTGTACTTCATTTGTCTTAATCTGTCTGTTCCTCATGAATTATATTCTCAGTAGACTGTAGACGCTAATGCAGGATAACCGATCTCGCACTGTAATCATTCAAGATGAGCACATGTCTTAATGCTGCTCTGTTTAATGGTTCAAACTAATTAAATTTCAGTTCAGTTATTAGCTTGTTTATCATGCTACTTTTCTGAGCAGCTGTGCCGTATTACCAACCCTTTTGGTCCAGTATAGTAACGCATAGTGATAAATCAGAAGTAGTCAGTGTAAATTCATACAGCAATATGAGAACAAATGTTGGACAGAACCTTATTAACATATCAGTAAAGTTTTAAATGTTTCAGAATTGCACTAAATAGATGATTTTTCACATCCACTGATATGTTTTTCACAACTTTTGTAAAATATCTACACTTGCATTTTTGATAGACATTAAAAGTGCCAACTTTGTATTATTTTCTGAATAATGACACTTTAATGCAAAGTTGGCACTTTTAATGGACTTTGAATGCAACTTTTAGGGCAACTTTGCATTAAAGGTGTCATTATTTACTGAATGATACTTCATGACAACAGTCATAGACATTCATAAAGACTCCTTCATGTTCATTACAGGTGTATGTCATGTTTATGACAGTGTCATGTCAGTCTTATGCACACCCTTTCAAATAAAGTGTTCCTGATGTACAAATAGCAATAATCTTTTGTGGAGTATGGACTGCGTCTTCTGTAGAGGAGTCTGTCTGAATACATTATTTGAGCAGGAGTTTTGTGCCTGTAATGTGATACACTTCAGTGCCCTAGAATTCTTTCATAGTGTTTTAATCATAATTTCCATCCACTGTTTACGTCCAGATTTACCATGTCTGGCTTCTTCTGGTGCAGAATTGATGCATGTCTGACGTAAAACTCAGATGAAATGTGGCAAGACTGGTTAGACTGCAGACTCTTTGAAAACAATTAGTTATGTATCCATTTTAGTTGTACATACGAAAGCGGCATAAATCTGGCGGGGGTTTTGGTGTGGATAGGGGAAAGTGTGTGGTGTGTTGAAAAGATTGAAATTAGGCCATTTAAGATTTCATGGAAAGGTCAGATATGGGTCACATTTGCCTGCATAGCCTTAAGTGTGGATTCATTAGGCTGAATTTTACTAAAATAATAGAATAATTAGGCTGCATTTTACCAAAGTAACAGAGTAAGATAAGTTGGAAAAGTTGTTTTGTATTAAATTTGACTGTACTGTAAGTTAACACTGCAAGTGAAAAATTTATATATGACTAGCCTGTCGGGAGTAATATAATTTTTGCCAAAAATATTTATGGCATAATAAATATTTTGCCATGATTTAATCACTTGTTTTATTAGGCAATTGTGGCCCCTGAAACAATGCACACTTCAACACACTCATTTGCAGGTACCCTCAGTGCTCAAAGCTATAGTAGTGAAAAGTGAACTCATCTGTCAATTACGTCGGGCTCCATTGGACCGTTGTCTGAACTGTTTTTTTGTTTTTTTTTTACTCTCTGGATACACTCTGGTGGATCCAGTGATTTATTGTCAGCAGCCTCTGCGTCAATATACAATTGGGAGACACTGAGCAATAATGTCTACACAAACTATTGTCAGAGTGTCAGCATTTCTCACATTAAGCACCATTCAGTTTATTCACTGCATTAAACTGTCGGAAATCCTATTTGGATTTTCTGCTTCGAAACAGAAGCCCATTACCTCCATATGTTTGAGTACCAATGCAAATAATGGGAGCTTTTTCCTGCAGACTTTCAGGCTTTTCTTATTCATTTATTTATTTGGTTATTTAAATTAAGTGCATTTTTTAATCTTTAGAAAGAAGAGCCTTGGTTTCAGGAGGTAATGGACCTTTTTTATTTCTTGTGTAGAGGCATCAAACTAAAAATGAAAAGAGCAAGGTCACTGAAATGCTACCAAGTCCAAAACAACCTTTTAATCTGTCACTTTGATTTCCTTATTAAGCCTCTTTAAACAGACAGAGCAGGTTTCTCTGTCATGGTAATACAAGTGGACAAGTTATTTCACCATCATGGGTTGATATGAAAATAGTTCCTGGCATGTAGCTGCAGTGCAAGATGACTGAGCAGACAGAATATTTTCTTCGCTTTGCATAGGAATTTAACCAAGATTTTTTTTTTTCAAAGGTAGTGGAATTCAGTTTTTGTTGTTTTTGTGATACCTATCAACAATACCTTATCTTTGCATTGCATTACCTTAAGCTAAGGTGATGCAATGCAAAAAAGAAAGAAAAAAAAATCTTCAGGAAGGCTTTATCCAACCTCCCTCTCCTACCTCCCATTAATGAATAGTTGTTTTAGTAAAGTAAAATAGATGCTCTTTTTTTTGTATCAAGTGTCAAATGCCAACAGAGCCTCATAAGAAAGCTAAAATATGTCTCGTAGCTTGACATCATTAGCAAGTGTTAACACATGACCTTTGGCAGCATCTGCAAATGACTCCACACCATTTTTGGCAACTTCTACAGCAATAACTCTGACATAAGGATCTGGACAGAGGGATAACAGAAATAGGGCAGATGGCATGATATTTGCTAGATGTGGTTAGCTTTGGGAAATTTAGATTTTGTGAAGACCTTAAGTTACAGGCTTTCCTGGCCAGCACAATGCATTTTTCTTTTGTTGGATCAAATATGTCAAATCACCTTTTTTATTTTCTTAATATTTATACTGTTCCTATGAGGAAAAATATATTTTGAACCATATTCCAGATTATTCTTAAGAAATTAAATAATATTTAGATAACCTTGGATTGAGGTGATGACAGAGCCACAGGCTTCTGTTGTTAGAGGTCTTCTGTATTTTTTATTGTTTACACTTCATAGTTTGCAAAAGTATTGATAGGTCCTAAAGCTTTGCACATTTTATTTAATTTACTACTATCACAAGATAGTAGAGAAATATCTAATGGAAGGAATGGGATTTAATTTATGCAAGTAAATAACATTCTTAAAGCATAGCGAGCTTTTGTATTTTGCCCTCTTTACACTGATGCAGCTAATTTCAGTTTTATTGACTGAGTTGTTTACTAATAAGTTACTTATTAGTAAAGGTAGTCCAGCTTGGCATAATTTAATCTCAGCATAAATGCAGCTGCACTTTTGAAGAGAGAGCAGTTATGGAGACCTTTATAGCAAGATTATTGATATAAAAGCAATACACCGAGGTTTGAACATGTAACAGAGCATCCATCATTCAAGAATATAAATACATATGGCACAACCTCTAACCTAATAAGACGAGCTGTAGCTGTCTCCTAAACTGACGCAGCAAGCAAAGAGAGATTTAATGAAATAACCTGATAATAGGAAGAATTTGTCAATACAGCCCACAGTTAAATATGGTGGTATGAGGTTTCATCGCAAGCATTGTGTCGATGTTTCTCTTCAGATGACGATTAACGACTGCAAAAGACTTGATACTGGGGTGAAGAAGACACCTTCCAAGGCGACAACAATCTTAAGCCTACACCCAGAGCTTTGATAGATTTGTATAGATCAGCAGTTCTCACAATTTTTACCACTGACTCAATAAATGCAATACCTTTCAACCAGCACTATCCTGACAGTTTAGAAACCATGGACTTTTTTAGGGTGTTTTATGTGTTTTGTTATAAAAACAACAACAACAAAACAATTCTGTTAAATGTTTGATTGGTTTCATCTTGTGTTTTATCTCAGGTTATACGATTCCAGAGTAAAAGTTTGGAAATAATGGATTTAGAAAAATAATATTTGTGTTAGAATGGCCCTGTCAAAGCCCAGTTTTAAAATTATTTGAGCAGTTCTGCCAACCCTTGAATATTGCTCTTTAGACACTACTTGTCCAATCTAACTGAAGTTGAGCTATTTTGGCAGAAAAATTTAAAAAATGGACAGAAATGTTAAAAATCTTGTATTATTTCCTTCTCAAGTATGTTCTACATTGAAGCTTGTTGTTGACAAAACATGGATACATTTAAAGGGTGTGAATTCTTTTGCAAGGCTCTGGATGTAAAATTGCTTTATTGTGTTTTATTGTGTTAATTTGTTGTTGTTGAAACCGATTCCTCGCTCTACTGATAAGGTGATTTGTCGTTACCTGTCAGGGCGTGGCAAGGTAATCTTGATAAATACAATGAACAAATCAAGGGCATTAGCGCTTTGATGTGAGGTCGATAATATTTGGCTTCATTAATTCCCATGCCCTGAGATGACATCCCACCCCTATTAGGTTTGAAATCTCATCCTCTTCTCCTCTATACCTCAGCTGTGACTCAACCAAGCAGCCAAGCAGATAATACGCTCTGAGCTCTGAAACATGTACCATTATAATTAGCTTTGTCAGGTCCTAGCCCTTATAACCCTCATGCAGATAATATGATAATATGTCTTCATAACCGGCTGACCTTACATGCTCAATATTTCTCCCCTTATGAAGATTACATGTCAATAAAGTAATTGAGTCCCGGGGTGTGTGGCAAGTGAAGATTTAGGTTATTGGACTTTTTGGGGCAGTGATGTACGAGCGTTATTATTCTACCTGTCAGGAGATGTGGAAGGGCTGAGGACAGTCCGAGAGTGTCAGGGGAGGGAAAGGAAAGGTGAGGAGAGGAGAGGAAAAGAGAGGAAGACAGAGATCAGTGAGAAGAGAAAGAGACAGGAGGATGCTGAAAGAAATGAAGTGAGCCAAAGAAGGACACAGACAAGGGAGAGTGAGAGAAAAACGGAAATGAAGAGGAGGAGGGAGCAAGACTGAGGGAGAGCAAAGAAGCCGGACTCATTTCTCACAAGGAGGGACGGATCCATAGTTAATCATTCCTTTATACCTTCAGCTCTCTATCCCAGCCTTTACTCTCTGCATATGAACAGGGGATGTGTCATATTAATTAAAAGAAATAGAGTTACAGTGGAGCCATTCATCTGAATGGGACACGGAGAGGCCAGAGGGGCTCGAAATATTCCACACAACACAAAGCCATCATCACCTCAGCCTCACATCTGGCTGGCAACTGTGAGCTCATCATTTTAAATTCTAGCAGGAAGTGACAGCTTGTAATTTAACAAAGGCATATTTTTCAGCTGCACGTGGTGTCAAAAAGAATCCATTTTTCATCACTTCAACATTAGCTGACGCTACATTTAGAAATTCAGTCTTGCAACTTTTAAAGCCATGTACCTGATTAAAGATGATTTTAAGCTCAAAATAATATCTTCATATGCATTATTTATTCTCATATTTTACATACAAATCAACATTAAGTCAGGCAATTTTCAGATTTAACCCACTGGCTGTATTCTTCAAAGCCCAAAACAATGCATATGAATGGATGAATAATTTATCCATAGGAATAATATGAATAATTTATCCTATAGGATAATAATTTATCATATATATATATATATATATATATATATATATATATATATACACAGTACAGACCAAACGTTTGGACACACCTTTTAATTCAATGAGTTTCCTTTATTTTCATGACAATTGACATTGTAGATTCACACTGAAGGCATCGAAACTATGAATAACACATGTGGAAATATGCACTAAACAAAAACGTGTAAAACAACTGAAAATACCCCTTATATTCTAGTAGGTAGCAACCTTTTGCTGTGATTACTGCTTTGCACACACTCTGCATTTTCTTGATGAGCTTCAAGAGGTCGTCACCTGAAATGGTTTTCACTTCATAGGTGTGTCCTGTCAGATTAATAAGTGGGATATCTTGCCTTATAAATAGTCATAAAAATAAAGAAAACCCATTGAATTAGAAAGGTGTGTCCAAACTTTTGGTCTGTACTGTATATATATATATAATATGTTTTCCCCCTTTTTTAACATTCAACGGAAGAAAATTAGGAACTAGCCTGATTTGTGCATTTTCATTCTGGATTTAAGTTGTAAAAGTAGGGGCATGCTGTGGTGGTGCAGGGGGTTAGCAGCAATATAAAATCATTGCCAAGTATTTATTTTTGAATAATTTCTTTTTAAAAAGTCTGATGATAAAGTAAAATTACATTAGCTTAATTTATGTTTATTTTTCACAGTGTATTTTTCTCTACAGTATGTTCTGATCTCTGCTTCTTTAACTCATTTTTTTCTTGCAGCATTTAGTGACACACTGTGCTAAATGCTATGTGTCGACCGACCATTTTGCCCATCATAATTTGACTGTCAGCGCTGGAGACAGAGGAAATGGGATGTGAAAATGAGTGTATTCGATTGAAGTCCAACAATGAAGGTTACAAACAGCTGTGAAAAGAGACAGAAGCAAGCGAACACACAAAGGCGGGGTGGACGAGCAATGTTAAAGGATATTTTACCATGTCCCTTTGGATTAGGCCTGGAGATTGATATCTTCCAGTCAGATGAAGCCCTGACGTGAGTGATCCAGGCCTTCCATCATTGTGACATGCGGCTCTTGGCTAACGCTCATTCGTGTTGATGGGCACACCCTTCGCCACAAGGGCCTTGGCTAACATGCCCACCTTACTCCGTCCCTATGTATGTCTGCCTCACTCCACCATCTCTGTTCTTTTATTTCTATTGCCCTTCTCCCCTGTTTTCTGTCACCATGTCATGTCCAATCACTGTACGGCTGGACAAGCACTCAGTTGGATAGGCAGGAAGCAGGAGCCCAAGGTAGAGAGCTGCCTAACAGGCGTCAGGATGGGCACTGAAATGACTCTAATAATGGCGTCTCCATGTGGGCCAGACTGGACAGTCAGTTAGCAGAGCCAAGACGGAGAGTAATAAGTGTTTGATGTCTGCAGGCAAAGGAAGTGTGAAGGAGCATAGCCAACCATGGGCACTCTGGTGAGACAGGTGCAGCTAGCCGGGCTCTGAGGCTGAAGATTGTGGAACAAGATGTCAGATTGGTGTTGATATGTCACACTGCAGGTCACGAGGCTGTTTGTTTAAATGAGTGTCTCAGGGCAGTAGCAGCCATGCATTAATTGATGTCTACATCAGATGAGAGAGTAGAGGACGGCCTGATGTGTCTGTTGCTCAGGGAAAGGTGAAAGCTTCAATAAGCAATTGTCAATTTACCAGCATTACCAGTGAATAAATAGTACAACATGAAACTATATCCTCAGTCCATGTTCATATGCATGTGTAAAACTCCAGCAGTGCCAACTCTTGTGGGTAAAGTTCTCGGCCATCTTTGATTTGATGGAAATTGCTACTGACAAGCAGCGAGGTGCCATTCTGTCTGCTGATGCGTGAAGTCCATCATTGTCTGTGTAGTTGAGTTTAGTTAACATGACACTTAGCGACTGACATTGCTTCAGAGCCGGCAAAACACTGTCATTGTCATGTCATTTATCTTTTGCTAGCCAATTTACAATGTGTTCCTTTCTGAATGCCTCACTGAGCACCTCTTGGTTTTTACAGCCGGCATGAGTAGCTCGACAGAGCTTTGATGCCCTGCGAGTGTATGTCAACCCCTCAAAACATTTTTAAACGCTGCACCTTCCGCTAATAAAGCCACAGCTGTCCTTTCTGTTGTGGCTATCTGGTAACAAGCTACTTCCCTTTGAACAGTTTTATGTGGTTGTAATTGACCTGACAATGGGGTTCATTATGCAGTCCCTTTCATGCTGTTTTGCCTGATAATTATTATTTAATGTGTTCAGATGGAGAGCATCATTAATTCATCCCTTCCTCCAATGTCAAAGAGATGAACAGTGAAGTTATCACTCTCTGGTGATTAATATTGCGCTCTTTTGTTATTGAATCCTGTCCCAGTGATTAAACCTTCATTGAGTGACTCACCAGCCGCTCTTATTAACAGCACCATTAAGGAACACAGTGAAACCTCTAATTGGAATTTTTACTTTTTTCGTCTATTTTGGTCAGAGGTGTGAACCACTTATCTGTGCTTTTCTTTTAATTAGAAATCCTGGGTGTAATGAAGAACTCAATCGATCAGTGTCAGGTCATGCAGTGTGCATGGGTGGTGATTTGTGAGCCACATATTAACTGAGAAAATGAGCGCCTATGATTACTTGCATCGTTAGTGGCTTCTTGTGCCCTTAAGGTAGATGAACTCTAGCAGTAAATAACCTGCTTGTCATTGTTGTGCTTAAAGTTCTTTTTTGTTTGTTTTGTTTTTCTTAAATCATTCAAGACGTTTGTATTCTGGCTTGATAGTAGAGAAAGCTCCATAGATATCTTTGACTTTGTAAACTGGCATACATCCACCATCATTATCTTATCTCCAGACTTCAGAGCTACTGTAAGAAATGTTCTTCCAGGCTGTGTGTCAGAAATGTCACTAAAATTAATTTCACATATTTTTAATTAGAATGCCCACAATGGCAACATAATACTGATGTGAAATTGCTTTAGATCCAAATTCAATTCCCTTTCTGTCCTGATAGAGTGAAAACATTGTGACTGGTAACATGTTCAGCATGTCTTAAGTTTAAGTTGAATGGATGTATTACTTAGTAAAGCAGAACTTGATTTGAAAGGTTTCTGAAACTACACCAGTAATCTTCTTAAACACACTGTCCCCACAGTGAAACATGTTGGTGGCATCATGCTTTGGGAAGGTTCTTCTTTAGTAAACCTGGTCAAAATTGAAGAGATGAAGGTAAATACAAGGCAAAGAATTGGTCAAAATTTGAATCCATAGAATTGCAAAACTGGCTGGACCACACTCCATAAGACTTGCTGCTGAAATTGCAACAAAAAGTGCTTTTGTAATGTATTGGCTTAGGGAAGCTGAAACGCAGATGTATGCCACACTTTTCATATTTTTATTTATTAAATATTTTAGCATGTATTCTTTTCCTTCCACTTTTATGTGCTACTCTGTGTTGAGGATACAGAAAAAGAAACAATTTGTTAATGTTGCTCTTCAAAAAACTTCATCGAGCAAAAATCTGCTTTCTATTGATTAGGGCTGGTTGAGTTACGATTCCTCAACCTTTCTCAGACAGGCTATCAGCCTTTGGCAACAACAAATCTTTCAACTTCTTATCTCATGTATGCAAACTCCCACACCATTTATCCTCCCTTTATTGGCACTTTTGTGTTATTTTGTGACCATTTTGCCCACTTCCTAAATATTTGTGCAAAACACTTCAGTCCATTTTTAACAATTTACCTTCTAATATAAAGAAATGTAAAAATATTGTTAAACAAGTTTCAAATTCACATTTCAAAAGCTGAATGCTAATATAAGAAAAGTACCATGTTCTGTATGTCTAAGTATTGGTTTAAGCTGCAGGGTGTTTTACAATTTATTCCTGACATGTTTGAGAAATACTAATGTTATAACCTGTTTAATGTTTCCTTTCATTGCCCCTTCTCTCTACATTTTCCCTTGCCTCTCACTCAGTGAAAAATGAGACACATTTCTCTGATAGCCTTTGTGAATGTTGAGTATTAATGGCTAATGAATTGCTGATGAACATTGATGTAAATTAATCTCCTTGATGTCCCAGGGTTATATGGTGGCCATTTAAAAGTTTAATCAATACACTAAAGTCGAAAACATGCAGACGATGTTGTTGAATGGATGCAATAAATGATCAGGAGGTGAACAGTGGAGGTAAATAAATAGCTGCCATGGACCATAATGGCAGCTATTTATGTTCAATGGCTTAAGTAGTATTTTTAGCTGTTTAGTCTAAATAAACATTATTAAGCTTAATTAATAGAGACAGACTCACAATAACACACAAACTGAATAGAACAGCAGTCCATTGCCTGTATCATGGTGCCTTTAGCATGAAGTAATTTGCAGCACTTGTCTCATGTCACTTTAATGCTGAAAGTTACTTACGGCTGATGTATTTGAGTTTCAAAAAAGAGACTGTAAGCTTAGCATTTAAAATGTAACAATGTTGACCTCCCATCGTAATCACTTTGTGTTACTTGCAGCTATTCACTTTACTCCATTTTTTTCATTTGACTCTGGCTTCATCTTCCTGATACACAAACTTACCATAATATTGAGTAATCAAAAAATTTGATCTGCCTTTATGTTGAACATGATGACATGAAAGACTTGCTAATAGTGCTCACAGACCTGCACATCTACCTTGTTTTTCAATGTTGTACAACAATATGTCAGGTTCATCAGTCCAGTATCATATTTCTATACATCAGTAGCATCCATTAATTGTTCTTCAGTTCCTCCAATCTGTTGTGAAGCCCTATTTCCACAATACCACTGCTGCAGTTATGCAAGCACTAAACAAATATTGCATCAATAACTTGATAATTACAGTAATAAACCTCCAGCCCAAGTTGGAGATAAATATAGAGAAAAATATAAAACACACTACGCTTCCACCACTATGTTAATTTTAGACCTTCCTCCTACTGCACAGACAATATATTTGCTAAAGCAATATCATAAAACAACATGCTTCATGTATGTGACATAATCTCATAGTTTATATAAAGTGCTGTATTTGTTTGAATTACAATGTTCCTGAATAGCATTTCTAGATATGCCAACATACTGTATATATCAAGATAAGACCTTTACACCAGCTTAAAGATTTGAGATGAAAACTTTATAATGCCAATAATATACAATAATGTTTACCCACATTTCAAAGGTGCTCTGTAGCTTATGTGACTGTTTATATAGTTTAGATTTTGTAGACTGATTAAAATTATGAGTCGTCCTAAACTAACGATTGATCCTGGTGAAAGTTGACTTTAAGGAAATTGGTTGTCTGAAAATGTCCACAAGTTGGCTGCAATTGCATTAAAGGCATGTGATGCATCATAGAGATAATGTGCTAAAATCCTATTTTCACGCAAGTGTCATCAAACTTATGTCACTTTGTTGGTACTTCTGTCAGTGCTTATTCCACTTAGCTGCTTTTAAAATGGCATGGGTTTAGTTGAGTTGCTTCTGTATTTTCAGTTAGTTTGGTAAGAACAATAGACAGAATTTTGTGTGTATAGATTTTTTTTTCAGCTTCTTTTAATCCATTTGACCAATCCTAATTATTAGCATGATGTGTAGTATTTTTAATAATTACATTTTTTGCATCTACTTCATATTGTTGAATAATTGTTCTGATGCACAGGAATAATGACTATGTGGTCCAAGTAATGAGTGTGGGTCAAAACAAGGGAGGTCAGAAAGAAAAGCAAACACTTGAAAACAATCAGAAAATAAAAATAATGAGCTGAAGACTCCAAAGAAGAGAAAGGATACTGCAAGGGAGAAAAAGAGAAGTGTGTGTAGTCAAAAAAAAAAATGGGAGGACAGATTTGGAGAAGGGACAAGACAAGAAAATAGGAGTGTGCAGAGCAAATTCATTCTGAGTATAGATAACCTTGATGTTAAAAGCTACATCCGTTGGACATGTCTTTCTGTGACATATTGATGGCCCTTGAAAAAGAGTCGAGCTGATTTTATGCAGGGAGCAGTCATTAAACCCACTCCATCTCCCATCTCTCTCTAACTCCCCTCTTGTGAGTGTGTGCTGATTAAATGCAAAACTCTGGAGCAGGCTTTTAGAAAATATGGGAAGGAATTCAGACAGATTCATGCATGCAGATTCATGGAGGTCATAGTTTTTCCATCTTACGTGTTTTCAGCGAACAATCAAATTCAAAAATTCAAAAAAACACTTGCATTTCCAGTGGTTATGCACATCTAATAGAGGGTCTATTTGATGTTTTGTTTTGGCACAAATCTTACCTTAAACCTAAACTTGGCTCCTATTCTACATCTAAAGGTCAACGGACAGAATCAGAGTAGTCCTGCAATGTTTGAATTTGTACCCAAGACCCCAGTGATATTTTTGCAGTATTGTGTGATGTAGTGACTGCTAAATTACTGGCCTGATGTGGTTCGGAAGTGCCTCCTGGGCAGTATAATTTTATCATTGCTATGGAAAACTCAGATGGAAGGAGCAGCTTGGACTTTGTTGATACTTGTCACTTTCAGGTCAGGTAGCAGAACTCTAAAGGCCAATTCATGATGTCCATGCCCACAAGGGTCAGAGTGACCTAAATACTGTAATCTGTCCTATTTTTCAAGAATCGTTACACAGACCAAGACTGGTAAACTTCAGAAAAGTGTGCAGTACAAAATTAACTTCAGTGTGTTAGGGAAATCAACCTAGTGTTTATTTGACTTGATGTACAGTCATATTTCATGAATTAGAATATACATTGCAATAAGGTTTGTTTGTCAGATTAAAAGTACCTATACAGACAATAAACGTACTTTTTATGACACTATGTTGTATTAAAAATGCTTTTAATGGTCTGATATAATGGTCTAGTGTTAAATTTGTTTTCATTAAGCTGCAAGTGGAAAATGTGCAATGTGCTTTACTAAGTGAATTGGTTTACCTAAAAAAAAAAAAAAAAAATTTAACAGTATTCTAATTTATTGAATTTGTTCATAGTAGATTCCTGTTTTTAGGGAATTTGCCTTTAAAATGTGTTTCATTTTCTTCAAATGACCACAACCAAAGCAGAACAGAATGCTTACACTAATGTTAGGAGAAAAGTTTTTTTGTCATAAAAGCATTCACCCTATGCTTGTTTTATTGTAGTCTGGTACAAAATACCTAATCCAACTAAAATGATACCACAATAAATTCTATTTAATGCACCATTTTGAATAGAATAGCCACTTTATTTATTTGTGCATTGTCAAATCATTTGAACTATTGGCATTATACAATACAACAATATTTTCCTGTGAAATTAAATATTACTGGATTTTTACAGCATTATTTTGCAAATAAATCAAAAGGTTAAAGAATGTAATAATTCCTTTGTTAATGCCATAAAATACATCCTTAATGCTGCATCTGCAGGGGATAAAATGTTTTGAAGGTTTTTACATTTTTGGTGGTGCTAGTTTGACTCAGGAAAAAAATCTCTTTTTTATATACAACAAGATGTGTAGCGCAAAGCTGTGACTGTTACTCTACCAGACCATTATGGAAGCAATAGCCTACTCATAACTTTGTTAATCTGTCACGTCAATGGGGGTTTCCACTGTTCTCATGGAGCACAGTGTTTGTGTACTGAAGATGTAAATACGTATGGGAACATGACAGTCTTAGTGATATAAGCACACTCAACCATGGCTTAAGATACACAGAGGATACTGTGGAGCACTGAGTTTGGCATGGTAATATTTGTCATTAAGTATGAGTTCATCAGGCAGAACCCCAGAGGCATGAGCGTAGCCTCCGAAGGCATTATGTAAGCGTGAGTTTGGCATAGTTACTCCCTTTCTCGTTTCCAGCAGCCCAATCTTTCTCCTGGTTTCTCTTGTAATAAGTGCAAGCTCTCGCTGTGAAGGGGAAGAAAGCAAACTGGAGTGTGCTGTTTATGCACACAATGCAGCACTTAATGTAGTGCAGAAATGGAGTACTGTCACATTTGTGCACTTTTTCACCCACTGGGAAGCAGACAGCAGCCCTGATCTTTGTTCTTCCATTTCTTCTAATTTACTCCTCTTCCTCTTTATTACACACGGGCGTACATTAGCGCTGCTGGAGAGCTACAGGTCACTCATCGTCCAGACCTTTCCAATTGGTGCCGGAGAGCTACAAAGTGTGGCCTCTCCAATCATTCTCAGTACCCATGGGCTGAAGTTGAGTTCAGCAGAGTGTGAAGGCTTGTGGGGCCTTTACTTTAGTTCCTTCATCTGTGAAGGTTATCTCTGAAAGGCTTTGGTTGCAAACCTACAAATATATCCCCTCTAGGTAATGTCTTATAGGAGACTTGGTTCTGGTGCCTCAGTGGGTAATCTCTTTAAGGGCCCTACTCCTGGAGAGAGTGAGTTTTTCGCTGGGTACACTGTGAATATGTGAAAGATCCTGGCAACCATTTGATCTGAGTGCTGTGAGATACCCTGAGTCCTGTGGTGTCAAGCCCAGTATACAACCGTGGCACCTTTGTCCCAAGGCAAATCACGGCAGCTGGAATTCATCCCCCCATTCCCCTACACTTCCAACCTCCACACTGTCAAAAAAAAAAAAAGCATATACACACTCATGCACACCCCAACACACGCATGTATACATCTCTCATACACCGGGGGAGCAGGCAGGCATGGAGCTGGTCTTGGATTTTATCGGAGGTGACAGCTTCTCACACTTCAGTGTTTGGATCACCTCAAGTAGCTGGGCTATGAGGGGAAATGAGCACTGCTCCACTACAAAGTCCAGATTTAGATTGACTGAGCTTGTCCCCGGGCCTGTGGGCTTCTGCTGCTGCCGTACTGCTCCTCTGCCTGACAGAACACCCACCACTGCTGCAAGGGACTGGTGCGCTGTGTGGGTGCGTGTGCATCTCTGTGCACCACATGTGTGCACTTGTGTGTCTGTGCGTGTGTGTGTGACTTGGTGGAGCCTACTTTGAAGAGTCAGAGAGCGCGGGGAAAGAGAGCGATGTGTCAAGTTTGGTTAGAATTGAGGGTGGCATCAGAATATGCTTGGCACTAATATGGCACCAGTATCTCTGTCCCCGTTCCTGCTTTCTGTCACTTAGTTGCCATTCTCTTCCCTCTCTTGACAATGTCTTTTTGGATTATCTGATTGGACTTACCACTTGGAGCGTCCCTCATCCCTCTGTGACACTGCCTCCCCCATATGTCTCTCCACTCCTGCCTTGTCTCTGGCCTGCCTCCTTTCCCCTCCTCCTATAATGCACTTCATGTCTATTTAGAAAAGCTGGTGAAAGCCGTATCTGTTCTGCTGTCAGAGGATCATTGACAGCACTAATGCCACTTGTCCTTGTCTCATTTGGAAAGAGATGACACTGAGGTACAGCCCTCTGCACTAATCAAGATGAGATGTTAGTGTTTGTGACGTTAGCATCACAGCAAACTGACCACAGAGCTTTGGGCCGGCCATCTGCCTGAACAGCACCACCTCTCTGTACAACAGAAAACCACCACAGACAACCTTCAGTTTTATAACATTATAGTTATGTAGAGAGGGACCAAAGAAGTAGATGCATATATTATAGCTTAAGTTTGTATTTCTATTTAACATTTTTAGGTGTAAATGATTACAGATTTAGCTAGTTAACCTCTTCTTTTGGAGCTAATACATAAACTTATTATTCTTCTTTCAATATTTAACATAATTACACAATAAAAACACTTTGAAATTACTAATATTTGTTCATTTTAGTCAGTAAAATATATTTTAAAAATCTAATTTTTATAAAAGACTAGTTTACCTTTGTAAAACAATATGTATGTTTTAGAAAAGAAAACTAATAATTTAAACCAGGGGTGTCAAACTCCAGTCCTCAAGGGCCGGTGTCCTGCAACGTTTAGATGTGCCTCTGCTGCACCACCTGAATAGAATAATTAGGTCATTAGCAAGGCTCTGGAGAACTGATCTACACAGGAGGTAATTAAGCCATTTCATTCCAGTGTTTTGTACCTGTGGCACATCTAAAAACTGCAGGACACCGGCCCTTGAGGACTGGAGTTTGACACCTGTGATTTAAACTTTTACTTGAATACTGTATTAAATATATTCATTTATTTGTAAAATAAATGTACCTTAGACAGTTATGATAGCAGCTATAAAAACTAGATGGATTTCATGTGGATCTAAGTTGATTTCACTTGTACCAAAGCAGCATTGTGTCTGATCTCTTAGGCAAAGTCATTTTCTCTATACAAGGAGAAATGTTCGTCAGTTCAAACAATTTGTGTAATTTAGAAAGTAGATCTACAGTGTTTCGGTGCTATTGTCTCCAGGTGTCAAATGACCGTTTTTCATTTGTTTTGAGAGAAAATCTTTCTTTAACTTTTTGTTGCTGTTTTATATTTTTTACTTGCTTTCCTGTCATCTGTATATCTGTACAACTTTGCTGTGCTTCATGGAAATCAAGCAGAACTGCATAATTAGTTGTATAAACAGCATTTTTATTTTTGCCTTTCTGTTGCAAGTAGTGATGAATGATTCATATTAATAGTGGAGGCAACTTTATATCATAGAGAAGTCATAAATCAGTTTTACAACAAAGAAAAAATGATTACAGAGCTAACTTGTTTTTTAACTGTCTTTGTTGCTTATTTGGAATCAGTGCAGTCTTTTTTTCTGAAAAATGTGGTGTTTTAACTCCACTCTGAGATTTTATAAATGATGCTAAGATTTTTTTTTGACAAACCTACAAACTGACAAACAGGCTTAAAAGAATAAAACAGTACAGCTCTGCTACAGCCATTCAGCCTTTCTGTTATCTGCTACAAACCTCTCTCACTTTTTACAGCTTAAATGACGTGTCCTTTTAAATGGCTTGCCGCACTACATCCACACTGAAGAGTGTTACTGTCATCATGAACAGCAGTGCTACATTTGTTTCGCTCGCTGATTGGAGAACAATTTTGAGTGTCTGACCGGCCGGTCACCAGACAGGCTGATCAAGCTCAAAACTTTGCAGTTCTGGTCACAAGTTGATTTTTCTGCTTCTCCAGTCATAAAAAGATAACCCAACCATGATTTACACCTAAACTTTGTTTTATTCTCTTTTTAGGGGTATTCGCCAAGTGTCGCTACATCTACTATGGCAAGCACTCAGAAGGCAACAGATTCATCCGAAACGATCAGCTCTGATGTCCACAGGATGCTCTCAGAGGAGTCGGGGTTTTTTTTATTTATTAAAACCACCAGGGATTTTTTTTCAATCACCTAATCTACTGCTGGAAAACAAAAGATAAATTTTAACCGAATATGCTGTTGCACTTATGCATGCTGAGTACTTTCTTGTTCATATAAAATTTTAGAGCCATTGTTTTAGTCTCCTCTTCTGAGCTGAGCCTACTTCTGTTTTCTTGCTTGCAGCTCAGAGTCAGAGATGACACTCCCACTGACATGATCGCCTCTAAGCATCAGTTGCAACACAACTCACACACATGCACAAGGACCTTCTCCCTGCCTTATTGTCTTACACACAGCGAGCAACAAACATATCCAGGCAATTGCTTCCTTTTCTTTGACACCCATGATGGATCACTTGTCCACAACAGCTACTAATCAAGGGTGAAGGGGGTGGCGGTCCCACACCTGGGCCCTGACATGGACTCATCTTCTTCATTCTCAGATTTTCCCTTTCTTTTTTTCTCCTGCGCTTGTGCTCCCAACTGCTATTTAAGTCATTAAGATAAGAGGTGAGAGAAACTGGTGAAAGCAGCAATAGCTGAGAATTGGTGTCTCCAGTAACATGCACAGCAGCATTCCAGATTTTGACATTGTTCTAGACAGTGAAATTGTATTTGTGGGAGCTGTAAATAGGTTTCTATTCTTATTGCTGTTTACATGTTACAGAGCATTGTGGGATTACATCCTCCTACACCATTTGATATGTTTGGCCCATCTGGAGGCCTAATTACCTGCATGCCCTTCAAATCCTGAAACTTTACTCTTTTTCTTGCCATTAACAGTTCTCTGTTTGGCACCTGCTCTGTTCTCCACTAAATCTGTTGAAATTTCTGCTGGATTCACTGTTAAATTGGAAGATTTTTATTGTATTATTTTTTTTAAATTTTCTCTAAAAACAACTACCTTGGTGAGGATCCCCAATAAAAGAATTCATACTTCCCATAAATTGACATTCTTAAAGATTTAGGCACCCTGGTCAAGTTATTTGACAACTGATCTCCAAATTCAACTCAAGCAAACAGTTGTAACAAGTTACAGATTAAATATCTGTAAAAACATGCCTATGAAAAATGTTCATAAAATGTCACCAGCATTTTATGTTTAAGGTAGATGCTAGCAGTTTATCACCATGAACACGAGTGCATATCTAGCTACTGACTTGTGCAATGTGCATAGTTCACCACACATGGTTTATAAGCCCTAAAACAGTTTAAAAGAAATGTGACAAACATTGATGTTACCAAAAAGAGAGATACAAAGTGAACTTATATCTCTAAAATATTGAACTAAAATCATTAACACCAACCTCTGACTATATGCTTATCACACAACATATTTTTTCCATCTGTCCATTTCTGGTAGACGTTTAGTGAAGTCTGATCAGATTGTTGTACAGTTCTAAATGGCGGCCTGTGAAGACTGATGAGGCTCGTTCCAATCTTTTTTCTAACCTAACAATTTAAAACAGCCCAGCTTCTCTCCCAGCAGTAGCTTTGCATGTGTATGACAACATGACAACAGGTAAAACTCATCAAGTGGAGTGTAAAATTTATCTTTGGGATACTTTTCCTAAAAAAAGAAAAAAATGTCTGACTGAAATAATACTTTAGTATTGGATTCTCATAATTCATCTAACATTATTGCTCTTAATCCTGTTGAGTTTTTCCTCACTATGTCTTAGCCTTTGTTTGTACTTGCTGTGTTGTTTTCTTTATTTGAACTGAGATACACTTTCAAATTTAAACGAGCTGTGAAGATATACACTGGAGTTTCTAATTGACTGTCCTGCTTATGTGAATTTTCCTGTTTTTATTATTATTGTCAATCTTGTACACTGTGTTTCTCGTACTATGGCTTCAAGGGAACCTTCCAGATGAAGATTTTGAACAAACATTTAATTTCTAACAGCTGATCTAAGAAAAAATATATATCATTGCTGTGTGATTAAAAGGGCTGGACTCAAATGTGTTGAAGTTGTGTTGCTATTTATGTCCACTCCTGGACTGGTTCAATACATTGAACGATAACGATGAAATATTATTAGTTTTACATAAATCCTATAAAATGGATCAAAAGTTATTTCAATGTTACTTGTTAATCCAAAAAGCTGAAATTTTATTTCTTATCATGACTACATTTTAGTGCTGAGAAGAACTAATTTGTGAGAAGATTGAGAGGTTTAATATCTGTGGGGCTCAAAAGCAGCCATGTTTATGTTCAGTGCAGCATGTCATTCATCTGCAAGCAGATAAAGAAAAGGTCAGAGATAGCCTAATGCAATGTTTGTTCACAATGTCTCTCTTTGTTTAGTTCCCTGTTTTTATTAGCTTAAACACTTGTTCCAGTTTCAGAGATGTGTGTATGCGTGTGAGGAAGAGAGAGAGAGAGAGTGCCTTCCTGCATGTGTTTATACACTTTACAACTTCCTACAGGATTGTGTGACCATATTCCAGATGACATGCTGCTCAGGAGCCTGGTCACTAGTGCTGGCGCTTCAGAATGACAAGGTTTATTTGTCTGTGTTTTGATATGCTCAGAGGAAACTGGGGCTGACAGCCGGAGGAGGCAGGAAGAGGGGAGCCACAACAAGTCCCCCCCTCCACAAAACACAAAATGTCATCCTTCCCCTGGCTGCGGCATGCACCCAGCCATCCTGCTGAAAAGAGCAGACATTTAAAACTTTGTGACATGTGTCACAGGCACTGCCATTGAGCCTGTGCCACTGACGGAGCTGGAATTGACAGGCTCCAAGCCACCGGAGCTGGCTGGGGGACACACCGAGTTTGGTGTGTGTCACTTCCCATCCTTGTCAGGGACGCATCCTGAGCTGCCACACCAACACAAACTGCATTACGGGGTGGGTGGGGACTGCCAGAAAGGGTTGACATATGCTTGACATGCGCCTCTGTGCATGTGAAGGCATGAATGGGACGCTCAGCATCACAGACAGTAGATTAATTAAGGTATGAGCCACAGATCTACCTGTAGGCAATGACCCTCGTGATCCTCGGCTCTATTGCTGGTGCTGTATCTTAGGAACTTCGCGGATGAACAAATGGCACACCACTTCATCACTGCAGATCACTGACATTCTACAGTAACCCTGGAGGCTCAACTAGTAGCCTCAGTGTGTGCATATATGTCTGAAGGGGTGCACTTACATATATGGTCTAACTTTTAAGCTCATTATTTTCACTTTGTTTGCACAAGCTTTAACTAGCTGCGTGTGTGCAATTTTATTTATTAGTTCCCTGATTGTGCCAAGATGAATGGTAACATTGCACAAACCTCATAATCCTGTTGTAAAATTTAAAGTGGAGCTTAGTTAGATGTTACTCATTAAGATCTACAGATAACAGCTGGGGTGCACCAAGAAAATCTTATAACCCACCTCTGGTCATCATTTTTGTAAAGCTCTGACCTGATGTATCCAATTTGAGTAAATTCCAATTTATTCTTATGAACTGTACTTGTTTCTCTTTGTGGGCAAATTCAAAACTAAATTGTCTTAGCAGGAAATTGTTTGCAGTGCAGTTATTTCTAGGTTGTCTACTTTTAAGAAATTTGTAAAAATCTGAATAACCTTGTTCCACATTATTATATGTGTAGAATTTTGCAGAAAAATCTTAATACAATTTGTCATAAGGCTGTCATATAAAATATGGGAAAAGTGAAACACTGTGAATACTGCCTGAGTGCACCGTAATTTTAAAATATTTTTATTTTTTATTAGTAACAGGTGTCTCTCTCTGCTTCGTTGGAAATGTACAAATACAATCAAATCTTCCAGGTTGTGGAGCAGCAGTATCTATACAAACAAAACCTAATTAAAAAGAGGAGTCTATTTGTGATTGGGCAATATTTATTTAAATTTGAACTCATGGCATCATCCCACTGTGTGAGAGCACATTCAACATTACACAACTATGTAGATGTACAAGATTATGCTTTTATTTAAAAAAAAAAACATAAAAAATGATTTGAGTTTACTTTTAAAGCTGTCTTTAGAATTGTACACTAGTAATCTTATTACAAAAGTACATGGATGACAGAATTATAATCACACATTGAAGAACTGCTGGCATACTGTTGACAGATGTGGTGTTTCTACAGACTGGAAGTGAAGTTGACATTTTGGAGGGGCCCAACCAGAATCTTGTCTTTCACCCTCAAAAGCTTGAAGCTGATCACCAAAGATAAATCCTCAAAATGCTCTTGATTTCAATGCTCCAATACCAAAATGAAAATAACTAACTGATCTCTCGGTAACAAGTTGCACACCAGATTGTTGTCCTCAGCACAACCTGATTGGTATGGGGCTTTCACTGATCATAAGAAAGGTTGGATTTTTGAGTTGTTATAAGCTCATAACCAATGAGCGCTGGTCAAGAACAAAATCATGTTCACTGGCTGATTTTCTGATGAAGCTCTACATTATGATGCACTAGATTTTAAAATGTTCACTGCTGTAGAAAAACATATCTTAAGTTCTAGGAATACTCCATGCTATGTTGACTTTATTGAAACTTGTGGAAAATAGTTTCAGATTTCTGGTGTATTAATAATGTGTTCAACTTTGTTACTTTTTTTTAATATTATGTAAGGCACGTTTTCTTGTATGGAGCATTTCAACAACAGACAATTCAAGGATTTTTACATAACACATAACAACAAACAAGCAACAAAACATTACATTTTCTCAAATGTCTTAAAACAACATAAAGTTACTAGATTATTAGAGATAATCCACATTCTAGTTATAATGAATCAAAGACAACTCTAAGCAAATGAAATGTTAACCTTGATTTAAAGGAACTCGGCATTTCAGTGCTTGCAGTTTCCTGGAAGTTTAATTCCACATCCTGAAAAGCAGTGGGATCTGCAGTGAGAGACAAATCACCCCATCAGCAGCGATCAGCCCACAGCCTGATGATTGATTGACATTACTCAAGTTAAAGAAGATGGAAGTCAAAAAAAGAAAAAAAAGACGTCTTTATGAATGACAACTGTCCACCGTACAGAGGAGCAGCCCTCCTTGCTTAAGCAACATCTTCTTCACGTTCTCGTTCCTATCCTCCATCTCTCTCTCTCTGTGTCTCTTGCTGACATGCAAACCCTGTCTCTCCTGCACCTGACTACATTTGGCAGCACGCTGCTGTCTCATTTGATCCAGAGAGGCTTGAGGGGGAGAAGTGGCCCTTATTTCCGGGCCTGGCTGGTCCTCGATGAGTAACATTTGTCATTCAAGGTTGTGCTGTTGTAATTAGCTTGTCAGTGGACACCGGGCTGAGCTGGCTCTTTCTGCTAAGAAATATGGACAGACTGACACGGGACCTGACAGCCAGTCGATAATGTGGCAATTAATGTCATAAATAATTCCACTGCCAATTATATCAAAATGGACCCTGTTCTTTCACAGGGCCTGCTAGTCCCTTATCATTTCCTCTGATAAGGGGGAACACCCATCTCCCTCCTCCCTATAATTATTAGGCTTTTTATATGTAAATATAATCTCACTTCTCTAAGTGTTTATAGAACAGGGTGCACAAGTAGCTGGGAAGAGACAAGAACAATAAAATGCTAATACAGTGCCTTGCAAAGTATTTTTAGACCTTGAAATTTGAACGTATTTTATCGAACTTTCACGTGTACATACAGTAATGCATCATTGTGAAATAGAAGAAAAAGCACTGTTATACATATAAAAACCTGAAAAGTATAGCGTTCATGTGTTTAAAATCAAGCGCAACCAACTTCCATCCAACTTGTAATTAGTGGCTGCAGCTGTTCTTTATGTGATTATAGAACAGGGGTGCGCAAGTAAATACAGCTGTTCTGGGAAGGCCTCAGAAGTTTGTTAGAGAGCATTTGTAAACAAACGACGTCAAAAGATCAAGGAACATGGCAGACATGTCAAGGAGAAAATGATGGAGAAAGTTACAGCAGGGTTTAGGTTGTAAAACAATATCCCAATGTTTGAACATCTCATTCAGCTCTGCGCAAGTCATCATCTGAAAATAGAAAGAGCATGGCAAAACTGTCAGCCTATGAAGACATGACAGTCCACGCAAGCTGGCACTCAGGGCAGAAAAGCAACCAATAGGCAGAAGAATCTGTTAGTGTGACAATTAATAGTCTTGTGCCCCAAATCTGGGGAGCACGACTTGGGAAACACGTAGAGAACATAGTAAAAATGAGGATGGAGGTGTTCTGGTCAAATAAGACCAAAATCGAACATTTTGGCCTACATCCTCCTCTTCGGCATCGGGAATGATATCACCCTGAAGACACCATCTTCAACTGGAGACATAGTGGAGGCAGCATCATGCTGTGGTGGAGTATTTCTTTCTGCAGTGATACAGAAGTTGGTCACAGATGATGGGAAACTGAATGGAGCTACATGCTGGAGAATCATGTGTATAAGTACTGCATACAAACAGAGCTTTATTGGAAATATTTCTTAAAGCGGTCAAAGCCCAGACCTAAATCCAAATAAGATATGTTAAAATGTGAATTGACTTACGCTAATTTGGAACTTGCGCAAATAAATCACTTTCTAAATATGCAAATTCGATAGGCATGCCCCCAAAACAGCTGGAGCTGCGGTGAAAGCTGGTACAGCAAAGTTTTGAAACATGGGGGCTGAACACAGATGCACACCACACTTTTCAGATATTTTTTAATTAATTAATTTACTTTACTTAGCATAATTTTTTTTCCTATTTGGCATTATTGTATTTTGTTTATCTCATATCCCAATCCAAATAAATCCCCACTCCGATAAATTACTCAGATATTTAAAGTTGGAATATGACACTATTCTGAAAAAGTCAAAGCACATTATGGGGCCTTGGCCTTCATGTAGGTTCAACAGGAAGACCAGATGTCACTGACATGATCAACGGTGAGGAAGAAAAACTTTACTTGAAAGTGTGCACAATGAAATGAGAGGTATCGATTTGAGCTGATATTCTAAAGGTTGCAAAAGCTTAACCAGCAGTGAGAATATTGATCCTGACATCAGTTTGTTTGGTGGGAAAAATTATATCCATTCCCTGTCTTCAAGATGCAGGTCAATCAATTACAGCAAGTGAGAATAAACGATGAGCCCAAACCCACACGGGGTTCACTGCATAGTAAATGTGCGGCACATTGGAAGGAAGTAAAAGCGGAAAAAAAAGGGAATTTGCCCAGAAATGCGTTATTATCCAGCTCCCCGGCCTGCTTCCATGAGCTCATTTGTCTCCACAAGTGACTCACTCACTGTGAACGGCCCCCATCAGCACGACACTAAACTCTCCCTGTGAAATGTATGAGCAAATAAAGTGAGCTCAGCACATGTAAAACCCTCCTAATGCATTGTAAAGCAGCTTTAAACACATCAGATGTATCTTCGGCGTCTGGAAGGTCGCCTGGATAGTAATAGATGGTGTACGCCGAGGAGTCTCAAGGTCGTGTCAAACTCGACTACATAATGCATGATTTCCCGTTACTCACACTGGCACCAATCACACGGTGCACGGCCTTGAGATGAAAATTTTGCAGAGTAAATCAGCCTCCTCAATGGCGTTTCTATTACCCCTCCATGTGCAGTGACAGAGTAAATGAATAATTCTAAATAATAACACATAGCAACAAATCACATTTATTAGCGCATGAGAGAAAAGCAGCAGTGGATATAAAATTGTTTTTTGTTTCATTCTTTCATCTTGCCTGTATGGCTTTAACATCTTTTTTGTTGCTGTTAGTTGTGTTCAGATGTGTAAACATGTCCTTTGTACTTCATGGAGATGAGGGTGTCACTCCTCCACTTGTCACTGTCCTCTTGTTAGATTGTGTGTATAATTATTGTGTCATTCACTGCACGAGAGCTGCTTTCTTTGAATCAGGCAGTTAAATGACCCTGTTAGCATAATTAATTTAAGCATCCTGGGGGGGCGGCAAAGTTGCAGACTCATGAATATTAATTATTGTCAATTTCAGCTCTAAATATTGTAATGAAACACGCTTTTGTTTTCTGTTTGTTTTGAAGTAATATGTTGTTTGTTACATCAATTATTGATTTTTATCTCCCTCCAGTGCTCCTTTTAAGAGATTTACGTAGAAAATGGCAAGATAAATATTTCAGCATACATTTTCATTTGTTTATTTTAGCAATCATTGTGCAGAGAAACATTCATTAAATATACAGTTATGTGGCAGAGGGCATTTGAAATATGTATTTGAATGTTAGGTCCTACAGCTACTCTTCATTCAATGCATCAAAGATTGATTTTGAACAAAAATTTCAAGAGAGGATTTTGGAAATATTGGCATGGAAACACTTTTTTGATAATATCCAGAGGGAACAAACCAAACTGTAACATAAACATTTTTTCTCACAATGATTATCTTGCAAGACTCCTTATTTCATAAAGAAGTAAAAGTATTTTGCATCATAAGACATGAATCAACTACTATGCCAATGTAGCTTGATAATAACTGAAAAAGTAATTTATTTCAGTAAAACAAGTCAAAAGTGAAACTCTTAAAGGCTCCCCACATACTACTCAATCACCTGAAAATGAGACGATTTGACAAAAGGTAATTGCTGAATATGTTGTATCTCGTGTCCATTAACTTTGAGCCACAATCATCAAAATTAACCAGAATAACACCCTATGTTTCATTTTATAAACACAATAAGTCAAACTAGAAAACTTCTAAAGAAATTGAAACGGGGCCTGCCAAAGTGTGCCTGTCAGTTTTAAGCCAGCCGCTTTCCCCGAAATCGGAAGCTGACATGCAAAGTGTCCATTGTGAGGGTCATGTGTAACCCTACTCATTTGTCACGGCACCAATGTAGCCTTCCTCGCTTGGTTGTTTGCCACCTTCTTCATTAGTACAATACAGAATGAAACACTCTTCACAATGTGACTTTGACTGCATGCATGTAGTCCCACAGCTCCACCAGCATTCCTCAGAATTCTTTTCGTATAGTTTAAACAATAAAACAGTTAACAATTACTCAAAAACAAAACAGAACTTCTTCCATGAATCATTCAAAAATAACATCCAACAACACAAAAGAGTAAAATAACAGACAACTGCCATAGCAGTTACAACATTCACAAAACACTTTTTTTTATATATGTATTCATAAATTTATACTTTATACCTACCTACTACAATACAGAATGAAACGCTCTTCACAATCTGACTTTGACTGCATGGAAGTGGCCCCACAGCTGAAAAATAAGCTGTGCCCTGACTGAGTGGTCAGCCACACACACCAACTGGAGCAGCTCCCACTCATAGGGTCATATTTTTCCAGCCCAACCACCAGAATACTTTACAAATTATATTTGTAGATGTTAAATGTTCTTACAGTATTTGGTTAATTGTTGAACTAGAAAAATATGACCCTAAGTAAAAAAAAATGTAGTGAAGAGCTGCTTCACTCGCACCTACCTCCACCAGCATTCCTCAGAAATCTGAGAGTGCCTGAAGGACCTGTTGCATGCAGTTACTCATCACACCACTAGGTGGTTCTAAACATATGCATCGATTAAAAATCTCATTATAAATATATATTATTATTATTATTATTATTATTATTATTTTGGGTAAAATTTACATGCACATACGTACACACTTTTCTCTCTGTTACACATGCAATATATGTATATATATGAAACTAACATCCTATGAAACAAATCATGGACCTTGAGTGTTGTGTGAGCAAGGGTATTTCCTGTGGTATTACCTGAGGCTCTCTCCTAGGGGTCCTCTGGAGGGCAGCCTTCTAAAACCGCCCAGCTTGGCCTGGCAGATGACGGTGACATATGGAGGAAATCGGGTTTTGACAAACAGCTGTGAGTAATGGTGGGGAAAAGGTGTGGGAGATCTGTCTTAAGATGTGGAAATCCAGCTTACCTTCCTCTGGGTATGGCTAAGAGCAAATGAAGTCCTTGAATCATGAATACTCTAGAGGTAAAGGGAGTACTGTATATACTGCTGCCAATCTTTGGTTTTCTTGAGATAACAGTCAGAGGTTTGGTGCTCATATTTTAAGAAGGTTTTCTTTATATGCAGTTTGATCTTTGGAACAATTACAGATTTCACTTCGTGGGGAGTTTCCGAATTAGGATGGACAAACTCAGGTTTGTTCACTTTTAGCATCTACTGTCATGTGTTAAAAACCAAGTGGTTAAAAAAGTGTTCAGAGCTCAAAATTCTTAGAATAGCTTGTTTATAAATACACATTGGGAACATTTTGCATCCTATTATAAATCAACGCATGAAGAAAATTTAACTACACTCAAAAGAGAGAGATGGGCAATATTTAGGTACATATATAAGATATTGTTTTTGAAAACAACTTAATTAAAAAACTTAAAGCTAAGATAAATAATGCTTTCCTATGAATCACTGTATATTTTAGGCTCCACATATGTATCTATTTATTTTATTTTTTATTTTTTACAATGCTCATAGGTAACTGTTGGCCAGATTTGATCATCCTGGAGCTCAGAGCTCCAGGAACCATCACTAACTGGATGGTTCAGTACATTCAATCTGTCTTGGTTTGGTTTCCAGTTTTGAACATTTGAGATCATTTTACAGGACCAGCCTATTTCTGACTCATTGTATATATGTTCCCAATTGTTGTTATTCTGTGCCGTTTCCAGACAGTACAATTTTACTCAGTTTTCCAGAGAGCAAAGCATTATGAGTAATGTACACAACATTAATTATTTAAGCTACACTAGTTCGTTTTTTTTTTTTTTTTTTTTTGACAGAATAAGCATTTCTGCACTACTTTTATGTGGGACACACCTCTTTTCAATTATTGATGCAGTTGTAGACATACAGTATCATCCCTGCCATCATTGTTGGGCCTGTTTTTTTGTTTGTTTTCAAGTATTTCCCACATGTACATGTAATTACTATTAAAAATGCTAATTGATTTGGAAAGTAATGTTGGACTGCTGTTACTCGAGAAACAACTGTATGTTTTTGAATTTGCTTGTGTTTCTCATTGAGCTTCATTAAATGCAGGTCTGTCAATAAATGGTTACTGAGGACATATAAAGTTTGATTGTTTAGCACTTTCATATCCAACCTAAGGCAACTTACCAGTGTGTTTTGTAGAGTTCTAGATCACATATCAGACACTTCCCTGCACCTTAACTTAAAAAAGACCGGGTGATTCAAAGATTAATTAGCACTGAATTAGAAAACCTTATCATGGATTCAGCTGGCCATTCAAGCTGCTTATGTTGAGCTTATTGTTCTGTTTTGGACAAGTTTCATCTGTGAGGTCACCATGACAGATGAAGAGCAATACCCAAAGGAAGTTGAGAATAATTTCAGTCAAAGTCTATATGCTACAAACACTTCAAATCATTTACAATTCCAAATATGCTTGTGGAAATGTAATTAAGTAACAGAAAATATTGATCTCCTCACAAGAGTTAGTTGGAATGTCCCTGAGCTAAAGCTTTATTGGTTTTTATGCTTCTCATCTAAGCATGCGTACAGTTCAGTTGTTAACCTTCCCAGTTCTGAAATGATTTATGTTCTTTTTCTGTTAGAAGGGCTGAGAGGCCTAACCTTGTCTGTCTTTCCAAACATATTGATCAGCTTGTGAGAAGAGATAGGTTATGAAACCAAGTGCAAAAGCTAAGCTACAATGAATTATCTTTGCTCTAATAATATGCAAATATTCCAAAATAGGAGAAGTTTCAGACTCTACCTTTATTTTATTACTGACAATTACTGATGGCTAATAAAAAACTATAGTGTTTGTGCCAGCTTATTTAATAAGTTTGTATGCTTTATTAAAATAAGGATCTGCCACATGTAAGTCTAAGCTCTGAGTTTCAAATTAGAAACCTTTGACCTTTGTCACATTTTACCATTTTACAACCACAAGCTACAATATATTATGTGGAAGAGTCTTTCTGGTCAGATGAGACCAAGACTGAACTTTTTGGCCTAAATGCAAAGCACAATGTGTGGTGAAAAATCCACAGTCCTAAAGAAAATCTGTTAGAGGCTGAGTTGCGTGTCTCCCAGACTCTGTTTTGTAAGAGACAGCAAAAACCTGAGACTGAGGTGAAGATTCAGCTTCCAGCAGGAGAACAACTGCAATCACACAACCAGAGCATCAATAGAGCAGTGTAGATCAAAGCTTATTTGTGTATTAGACTAATCTAATCAAAGCCCAAATCTAACTCCTTTGGAGATCAACACTAAAGTGTGTGGTTGCTATGTGACAAATGAGGCAAATGTGGAAAAAAAAGTTCAAGCTGTGTACACAGATATTAACACACTCACTGTTTTTGAGTGTGTTAATATCTGTTTTTTGGATAAAAAAATCCTCCTATCAGCGATAGGGTTAGACACAAAGAACTTCACCAGAAGAAGACATTCGACTCAAATTACAAATGGCAGTGTCAGGCAGAAAAAAGGGAAAAGCCAACCCTTGTGCCTTTGTTGTTCTGCTTTAATTCTGTTAATCGCCCCAAGGTAAAGATTAGCTGCTCTTGCCAATTTAATTCAGCCTCAAATGATGTTGCTACAAGGTCACTACTTCTTTTCTTCATCTCTTATTCTTTCTTTTTACTCTTTCCGTTCCTTCCTCCCCCTCCTTTCCTCCATACCACCTTACACTCTCCCCCATTTCTCTTTCTTGGCGAGCAGGATTGAGTTGTCATGTAGTTCTAATAGGCAGCACGGGGAATCATTAGTCCACCCCAACTCCCTGACTGATGGGTATTTCACTCCAATCATCTGAGTACTGTGCGTGTGTTTGTGTAGGTGTGTGTGGATGAGAAAGAGGGGAGTGTCTGGCCTCCCCCTCCAGCACACACACACACACATTTTCTGCCACGGACACTCCCGCCCACCAGCATTTCGTCCCGCAACGTGTGCCTGTTCTATTGACGGTGTGTCAGAGCTGAGGAGAGATGTCTTAATCAACTTGGACACACAGGGCATTGATTTGACAAGCTGCTGTAATGACCTTCTTGTTCTCGTAAAGGATCACTGTTTATCTGGGCCGCAGCCGATGCACGGAGCATGCCTCATTGTCATGGAAACTATTATCATGGATTCGGAACGATGCTCCGTCTGCAGATCTCTCCTCTACTTCTCTGTCACATAAAGAAAACAAATTGTAACTTTCACACTACGCTGCAGACGTTGATACAGTTCGAGGTGGCCTGTGTGAGTGTTTGTTCGTGATTGAGATGTTTAACGCTTCGAGACACAAATTGTCAGGGGTCAAAAGGGAGATGGTGTAATTGGTGTCAACATCTTTCATGTCAATGTTATGGAAATCATTACAGACTGAATGGATTGGCTGAACAGGCTCAATACTCCCTTGACGGACGTTACATTCACTTGCCTCTGAGCTCTTTTGGCAAATGCTATTAAACATTATAGCTCATTGATGTATTAAATGACCCTTGAGTACATCTGAAACTTTCAATACGAGTCAAAAATTTAATTTTTAAACAAACATGGTGTTGTGCGAACGTACTCAAAGCCATCAAAACATCTTCATATTTTGTTAGAATTGCAATCACAAACTTAAATGTCTTTTACTAAGATAATAAATAATATGCAGAACATACGTTTGAAGGGTAATAAAAAAAAATCAATCATTTTCAAAACTGTTTTACATTTAAGTATCTAAAAAAATGTGGCATGCATTTGTGGTCACCTCTCTGAGTCAATACTTTTCTGAAAGCCTTTTACAACATGTTTCATAGATAGTTTCTTTAATCTGAGTTTCAGATCTCTGAAGCCCACTCAGAGTTACGCAAATGATGGCCAAGCCTTAGCAGATAGTAAAATTATGGAGTGAAGTTCAGGTGGGCTCCATCTGCCATTTAGTTGACTTCTCGGGGCATTTGAATAGCAGAGTTTGTTTAGGGATAACAGTAAAAACCCTTTACAGGATTTATTTGCAAAAAAAAAGAGTTAACCACATTCTCTTTTCTTCATCTACTTTATAATTGTAAATTATAACTTTATAATTTATAATTCATTTTATTGTAATGATAAAATTACATTTGTAAGGCATTGTAAGCAGAAATATTTTAAACCATAAGTTTATTGAGTGATCCCTGATTGGTTTAAGTCTCCAATTTAGGGCAATGAATGTTGAAGGCGAAGAGAGACACGATCCTTTTCGTGTTTAGCCTGGCACCGCACCACATGGCTCACGACCACAAACTCATGTTCCTTTCCTTAAAAGAAGAAAAGAAGACGAGCTGATTTGTAGGGATCTCAGGTTTCGAATGCTGTCAGCTTCTGTCAGGGCAATCAGCAACTATCAGCCTCCCTTGAATGGCCCTGCAGCAGACGGTAAATATTATTGGCATCCTGACACCCTCTCGCCGCAGCGAAGTGTGTAAAATTGTTAATAAGGGACATGATGGGCCCGCTGTGTGCCGTCCTGAGAATGGAAAAAGCTCACTCTTGTTGGCAATTATCTAAATAACAGGATGAGGTGAGTGAGCACAGGTGATTTAAATCCTCAGCTGAGTGGTGGAGAGCTTTGTTTTGGCAGGAAGGAAGTGAAGGAAGGTCAGCGGGGTCGCATGGTAAATGCCGTCCTTGTGCTTTATTCATCTGTAAAACTTCTTATAAAACATGCAGAGATCCTTCTAGGCGTTGTTTGTTAAAATTACTGAAGATACAATTTATGTACAGTACAAGGTACTTTAATGCTTGAGGGCTATTCAGAGTTACATATAGTAGTAATCTCCAAGATAATAAAAAAGCAAAGCCAAAGGTTGTTGGAGGTGTCAGCTTTAAGTGTCGTTGCTTGTTTACTGAAATCCGCTGTGAGAAGTTATTTCAATGCCTCCTTCTGAAAGTCTCAATGTGACACTGTGATAAGGCAGCCGCTGTTCTGCTCTTTGCATAGAGCAGGTTGGTCATTATTTCTGAAGGCATACTATCTCCAAGTTGCAGCAGGACGCTTTGATGGCAGAATAAAGTACATAATCGTAAATGTTTATGCTAGTATTTTTCACTGTATGATTACATTTTTATGGGCCGTGCTCTGATAGGGCTTGTTTTCCCTGCCACCGGCAGAGAAATGAGACTGGGGGCCCCGTGAGGCGGCATTTCTCCTCTGCTTTATGGCGAGGGAGGATGCCTTGAGGAGGGTCCTGCTCGGCCTCGTTCGGTAAACACACTGCCAAGCTAAATGGCTGATCAATCAATTTCAGTGGGATCGATCTGCATCAGTTCTGCTTGCATGCGCACACCCGGAGCCACTTTATTGTAAATCAATCATTTTGAAAACATCTCACAGAGGGGGCCTGTCCTCACTAACAAGCCATCAATTCCAGCTGCCTCGTGTAGCACCCCCTTATCAGGCCCACAAATCAGCCGCCACACTAACATCTGCTCCATTTTCATTGCATTCTCACCCCACCTCACTCTGTCTTTCAGACTTGCTCTGTCCTCTCCGCTTGCCGGATTTTGATGGTGTTGTCTGGCAAGAAGCGGACAGAAGAGGCTGAGAATCTTCACCACACCACTTAAGATAACCCAAGGGTAATAGTGTTTGCACATTTGAGAGCGAAATGAGGACAAATGCCAGGGTGGGTCATACGTTCTCCTCTTGAGCAGCTGTTTGACGTTGGAGTGTGAAATCGCACACTTCAGCTCAGGAGTATAAAGGAGGAGGAGGAGACCAGGGTTCAAAGATGTAAGAGATGTCCTCTGATATTTTCATTTTACTATTTTTTCTAACAGACAGGTCATTTCAGCATGTTTAAAGAATTCCTAATGAGATATGGCAGTTTTGGACATTGTAGAATAGCTTTTCAAAAGTGTACACACCTCTGTTTATATGGCGTAAAGAAAGGGAACCATGATTAATCATGTCAAAATTTTACCTGCAATGTAGCATGTGTTCAACTGCAAAACAAATCAGGTTTGAGAATAAAATGGATAATTAAATGCAATACACTAAAAGTATGACTTTGTTGCAAAACCTTTTGAGCCAATTTTAGCTCAAGAAAATTGAGCTAAAACAAGGTATAATTGTTGGATGCAATTATAACTTCAATTATAGTGAATTTGATTATCCAGAAGTAAAGTTCACCTGTTATAGTAGAATTTTCATCATTTGTATCCCTTAGGGTTAAAGAATAGTTGGCAGCATTGTTACATGGGATAAAAATTACCTAAAAGGCATCAGTCAGGAGAACTGTACTATTTCATATGCAAAGCTCTGAAGACAGTCATCGATGAGTTGAGAAAACAGGACAGAAGGATCATAACACTTAAAATGCTGTAGAAATTTCTATTAAAACTTTTGGGGCATGGCAAGCTGTTTCTTTTTACCAGAGGTGAGTAGAGTAGCCAAAAAATGTCAAGTGGCATCAAGTCAAAATGTGGCTGACAAACTCCTACCTAAAAAAAATTAATGCAGAAATTGAAGCAAGGTGCTTAAACAAAGACTTAGTTTAATGGAGAGCAGTGGATTATTTAGCATTTTTTATTTTGCCATCCAATAGATTTGTTTTTCAGGTAAATATGGCTCACATATTTAAAACATTCACATTATGAATGTTATGTGAAACCTTTTGAAATGAAGAAATGATCACAGTCTCTGTTCTTTACATCACAATAAATAAAATTTTTAACAGAAGTAAGTAGACTTCTGGGAGTTACTGAAAGTACAAGCAGATTATTTGAGGTGCAAATTTGCTCTTGCCAACGTTAAATGTCCTTTAAATTTAGCGCTGTCTAATGATACTCTTATCTCTGCAGGCTTTGCTTTGACATGTTATTGCTCTAGCGTGGCAAAAAGAGGATTATTTCCTCAATGAATCATTTGCTTCTTGAATAACTGTATCTGTGGGCAGAATTCACATTAAGAAGCTAAGCATCCTGATGCATCCACATTCACAGAACTGATAGTGAGATACCTCCAGTGATGTCCTCTGCTCATCTGTGGTTGTTGTCTCCGTTCAGATATATGAGCCAGCGTGGACAGAATACTATTCCCACCCATCACCGAGCATGCCAACCTGATCGACAGCCTGACAGGTGAACGTGATGGAGCAGCTAATAGCATGTCAGCAAATATAAATCAAGAATAATGCCAGAGCCAATGGAAAAGCGGATTGGTGGTGCAACTTGAATGGTGGGGTCAGCAACTTTTGGCAGGGGGAGCAGGAAGAGGACTGATAAACTGCAGTGAGCATTAATGTGAATCTGATACTCAAGGTCACTAACATCTCCTTCTCCAAATGTCTTCCTGCGCTATTTTTGCAGCACACACTATGTCCTGATATGACATGCAAACACACACAGGTAGTATGCATGATATTTCTCGTATTACCAAAATTCAGATTCAAGCCACTTAAAAACAGGCTTATACCCATACTAAATCCTAGTGTAATACCTCAGTACTGTCAATGTCATGCAGAGCCAGTTCAAGGTTGCATTAAGCCATAAGAAGATTTTTATTTGGGGCACACTTCTTGCAAATTTTTTTTTTTTTTCTTTTTGCAAAAAGGTAATGTGGGCCACAAACAACACCAATACTTTCATTAGCTTTGTGTACAACTGGCAAAAACATTACACCTTTCCAGACTCTTGTCTCTATAGTTTTAATTCCAGTCTACTGCTGGATAGATGGGGATAATGGGAAATTAAAGGGAGTCTAGAAATACAAATGTTTCAACATTTTAAAATTTTTTTTTCCCCCAGACTGTGTAGGAACCCTGAACTGGTGCGCATCTCATCTGCCGTATGGATTAAAGACCCTGACAATATTTACTTACTTGAAATCTTGGCAGCTTTAGAGTCCAGTTAAAACACACATTACATTTTATTATTACATATACATACAGCTGTATTATTGAAAAATCACAAGTTCTGCTTTGGCTTTGTTTGATGCAATGTGTGACACATAGATAACTTGGCTTGTAAAATATTTCAGTGAAGGTTCCAGTTAATCCTTAGTGAACACAATTTATGTAAAAGGTTGTTTTCCTGACCACTTTGCTTTGAAAGATGTAAAATGTATTAATAGTGTTTCAGTCAGATGGGCGCTGCACTGCAGAGCACAACACTTGAGACAAGCAGATAACTGAATCTGTTTTACTAAGAACATTAATGTAAAGGTTCAGGAAAACTTTGGAAAATAATCTGATGGACCTATAAAACATTTTTGCAAGTCCTGCACATAAAAACAAGCTATCAATTTTTAAGCTGTTCCCTGGAGAGGGAGGCCCCTTATACTAACTAATTCAATCTGGTGGCAGCAAAAAGCCGTCTGAGTTTGTGTTTGGAACAAGATGTTTACATACACTGAATAAAATAATTTATACCCCTTTTTCCATAAATATATATATATTCTGTGCACCAAATATACCTCCATACATATCTATTCTTTTGCAAATGTTAGTAAATTACTATACTATGGTCCCTTCTGTGTAGAATAAAATGGTAAGAAAAAGTGAAATACATGAGGACGTTTCTGATAAGAATAAAAGACAGAGATCCAAACTTTAGAACACAAATACATCCATTTTAATTTGAGAAAATACAAAAAGAAACCATGTACAATCTATGTACAAACTTTTTGTACAAGACAGAATATTTATCAGCAGATTATATTTGACAGAGTCAGGTAGATCAACTCAGCACCATCAAATAATCCGTTTATCCTTCATATCTAAAACACATCCAAACTAATTAGAATGCTATGTCAGACTCCTGTATGCTGCAATGACAATATGTCAACAACTCCTACCTGGGATAATCAACAGTAATATTCTGAAATCTTCCTGAAATGATAAAAAGCAACATATATTTGGACAAAAGTGCTGAACGCAACTTTAATGTGTTGTTAAGACTTGAGACCTCCCTCCATTCCCCATCTTCTATATCATACCTAGTACAATGTCCTGCAAATAAATCATATCCATCTGTTACGGCTAAAAAAAATCTAAACAATAATACTGAAAATAAAACTAATGCAACATACTGCCACATTAACATATTCTTTGATCTCGGACTGAAGTTGAAAACCAAGTGTGAAGTAACATCTACAGTCTTGTGTGTGAATCCTTCAGTCATCCATATCTCACTGTACACTGTGACAAGACCTGCAGCAGAGACAATATGCATGATTTGACCTCTGGGGGTTCTAACTCCTTCTACTCTCTGCTCCAACCTCCTGAATGCCACTTTTCGCTTTAGTGGGACTTAATTCTAGGCCCTTCTTCTGACCTACTGCACTGCCTGGCACTGTACTGGCATGGAGGCATTGGTGGCTTGGATGTTCTCCATGTCAGTACAAGACTGTTTCTCACAGTTGGGGGGGGGAGAAAAAAAACAAGCACTTGGACTTGACTGGATGACTGAAGGATGCTCGCTCAAACAAAAGATTCATGGCACTTAAAAAAAAAAAAAAAGGTTTAGAGGTATACAATACAAAGACATTGTTAACAGTGCAGGAAGAAGACACATCTTAATCCACTGTTGTTCATAACGCTGGTTTGAATGAGTTGCATGATGGGGGCTCAGGTAGAAAAGTCATTAAGTATATGGAAAATAAATTCATGTGTTGTCAGTTTGAAGCATTAAATGCCTTAAAGGTACCGTGTAAACAAATCAGAAGCAGTTGTGACAGTTTGTGACAGATAATGACAAGCTGGCAAAATGGAATGTAAATCTCGGATTATAACAAAGTAAAACCCAGGAAAGCTAACAATGTTCTCCCTTTTGATAACCATTGCTGAATTGGTGCTACCTTCTACCTCAGATGTTTAACCACATCTTACTTTTCCTTAAGTAGTCTCTGCATTCTTAAATGAAACCCAATATAATTGTTTTATTCTTAAATTTGTCAGTTCAGTTTGAGTCATTGTCACATTAATAATTTCTTAGCATTCAGGCTAGCAAATCTGCTATAAACATCCCAATTCTACAAATATTTTACTCACTTTTTTTTTTTTAAAGAAATCTATTTGCTACAATGTGTGACAATGATGTAATCACAGTTCCAAAAGTTCACTTCAGGACAATGTGTATGAAGCGCCATTATAGTTACACCCAATAGACAAACACTTAAGCTCGGATCATTTTGTTTGAGAAAGACGTGTGCTCTATATCATGGGTTGAGTTTACACAAACATATTTAGCACAATATATATTTTTTTTCCATATTCAAAAAGGGCCTCCTATGTTTGGAGTTACTTTTCCTTTACAGTCTATAGTGAAGAGAATCACTGCAGTAAACAAACAGCATCTCCCAGGCATATTTATTTATTTTACTAAATTATTTTGTCTCATGAAAACACTAGCACACTGTGCTGTAATTTTCGCATCTTCTTTCCCCACACTAGAGACCTAATTTAGGTCAAACATGTCTCCTGAAGGTCAGTTAGTTCTGGCCTGGACACAGTGGGAGCAACTTCTTCTTCTTTGACTCTTCACTCCAGTTGCTGAATTCCCTCCCCCACCCCTCCAAAACATAGTTCACCTCCACCTACCCTTACACATGATTTCATAGACACAATGCACCTAAACTATGCGTAAGGTGAGCTCAAGTTCATTTCTGCATGCACTCAGTGGAGCCGAGGTGTGAGTTTTGTCTGCTCCGGAGCGATGCATTCTGTTAGAGGGTGCAGCGGGTGACGGAATTAAATAGTGAAAATAAATACCGCTTTTTATTTCATAAACTCAATTGATATGTTAAAGATTCTGAATATTTATCTTCCAAAGCAATTCCTTCTAGATTATTTGTTAGAAAAATAAATATAAATCAGTTATGTTTATGGTATAAAATAAAGTTTAAATATAGAAATTCACCACCACATTTCTAGAAGGCTTAGTCCATAACAGCTGGATTTGGATCTACAGGCGTAAGCAGGCCGGCATTAAGAACACAAGCACATCTTCAGTGTACTTCAATGCTGTCTGTGGACTTGTTGCATTTCAGCCAACTATGGTTGAGTCTTACAGGATAGAGCGCAGCTGGTTAACTCCTGAAACTTTTGAGGGATATGGCATCTAGATTGGCTGCAGAGAACATCCAAGCTCTTAACTGCCTCTGCGCCAACCTTGTGCCAGGCAGTGGCTCAGATCAGAGAAGGGCTATTGATGCCCACTATTATGCGCTATGTGGCATTTCCTGCTACAGAGACCAACTTTAGGGTGACACAAGAAAAAAAAAAACATTCAGAAAATGCAGTACTGTTCTTTTTGATCCCTAGTCTGCCGCAGATGCCACGGCGATATGTTTAGGAACGCCAATCAGCTGCCGTTCATGCTAGACCAACCATAGTTGGGGCTCTTTCATTTTATCTTTAATGCACCTTGACTAGTTGTAGATCCAAATCCTCTAGTTTTTATCATTGTTAGTAACTTTGCTTTAGTACTAAGATCATACATGCAGTTCCCTCCAGGCTGCACCAGTGCATACATTCCAGTGAGGGTGGATGCTTTACACTGACACAGGAGATACAAGTGGCTGAGATGCACACTTTTACACACACAACTTAATGGATGACGCAAACACTATAGTGTTTGTGTTAACAGTGGCGGTTTTTGAAGTGGACCACGGCCCACTGCGCAGGGCAGCACACTGTATGGGGCATTCTGGCTTTTCTGTTTATTTGTACATCCATTCAACATTTAGCGAATGCCACCAAGTTTTTTTGCGCAGTGTAAACAGAGTTAAAACACACTTTAGAAATGTCTGATTATGTTAAATTAAAAACCAATTTCATCATTTTTGTTTGATCTCGACTGGATTTGTTGAAAATCCAAAATTCTTAGGCTGATCACACCTGAACAGTAAATTTCTATACTGGACAGAAATTCACTGAATACTGCTGAAATATTCTGTTCCATTTTCCTTCTATTCCTCTGAGGATTCAGACGAAGGGGCTTGCTTAGGGTACCATTTATATAGGAACCGCCACTGTGTGCTATAAACAGGGATTAGGCACACATTTGAGGTTGAATGTGAATCTCAGCCTCAGTATTTGACATATCTGCAGAAAACATATGGGTACAGAGTTGTCTTTCAAGAAAGCATGAACCTTCATTGCACCATTTTGAGTTAATAGATTTCTGCTTTGCAAGGTGATTATGTTCTGCAGGGCTGGAATGCTCTTGCTCAAAGTGACGATTCAAGGTAAATCTGCAAACCATAAGTAACATGATGGATAACAACCGAAGAACAAGATTAGTATGCATCCAAAGCCCAGCACCCCTTCCCTTTCTTTTCCTCCTCCTTCATTCCATCCATATGCAAATCTCCTCTGAGACAATTTACTGCTGAGGGGGGTGGGGGGTTGATGCTTCCAGTTGTTCTGTCAAAAGAAGCCTTTTTTTCTAGTTTTAGTGCAAATAGAAAACAGAAGCAGACAGAAGATATGATGACGGTGAACCCAGCTGGTTTTTACGCAACGCATCTGGGTGGATCTTTGGGAGATGATATTGTCAGTTTATCGCTTGAATCCTCATTCTCCAATAACTCATCACCACCTTAATCCATGGTCTTATGAAGAAGTGAACTATTGCAAAGAATAACAGGAAGTACTTTTTTTTTCTTGTCAATTCTTAAAATAATTCCAAAAAAGTGCTAGAGGGAAGGGGCTGTACAGTCCTTATTTGATTGTCATTATGTACATCTTTATGGATACATGTGTAAATTAAACAGAGTCCAAAGTATGGAATTAACATTTAGGGTATACACACAGGAGGTCCCTTCTTGTCCGTGTTTCTGTCCAACCCTTGACTGGAAGAAAGAGTGAAGAAAAATGTGTCAGTCTTCAATACCCCTGGGGGCATTATCATCCACTGGTGATCTCGGTTCGTCTCTTCAGACAGAGTGCACAGATGTCTAGCGAGTAAGCAAAGAAACCCTCATGCCCCTGTTCAGCATTCATCTTCAACTTCTCTGATTGGTGGAATCAGGCTACTAGTGGATTTGTATTGGTTGACTTGGTTGGCCATGTGAGTGCTCATGGGCTTGATCTGAATGTTCCTTGGGTAGGCATTTTCCGGTTCATCTGTAAACCATTTCTTTTCTAAAGAAAACAAGGCAGAAGAGGAAGAAAACTACAAGTTAGCTTGGAAACGTTTGCAACGTCAGGTTACTTACAACCAAAATGCCTCAGTTTAAGTGAGATCAGTATTGGCATGGCACTGTTTTGCAGTTAATCTCAAAGTGTAAGGCATATAAAACAATTGGAAGCCAATTTGAAGTTCACACAGTGGCATACATTTTCAATACATCTTCGAAAGCACATGTGAAAATATCCATTTCAGTTGGATAAAAGACAGTAATAATATAGTAGCTTTAGTGCTACAGAGTGAAACGTTTGGTTATGTGTACAGGCTTTAAGACATCTATCTTTAAAAGATTTTGGTTTCCACCAAAATATAGAACTAAGAATAATGTTTTAATTTATGTAGCAAACCTCTTGCTTCAAGAAGTTTAGGTTGTACCATTATAGAAATGTATGTATTGTTGTAGAATATTGAGGTAAATATAGTTGTTGCAGATTTTCCACAGTTTTTATGTTGTTTCTATTGTCACATAGTCCTAATATGTCTGCGAGCTTTAACATATTGGTCACCAAGATCGACTTAAGATATCATAAGCAGCAACAAAAGTCCAACTGTTTAAGAATACCAAAGCCTATCATATATTACATCCAAGAATGAAGATAATGCACACATTAATAATGTCATGAGGACTGTGATTCTAAATATTAGTATTGTTTGATATTAGTCAGACAGCTGGATGCAACAGTTTTAATTTTTGTTTTAATGCTAACCATGCCATTGAACAGTTCATTTATAGTTTAATGACCATCAATGTCTTATTGTGTATAGATTTTTTATATTTGCACTTAGGGTTGCCTACAATTATTGTAATTTTCCCCAGAATCTTATGTTTCTGGTTAAAATGTACAATATTGATAGACTTTTAAAAGCATAATGCCAAAGTTAGTCCAAGCTCACATTTAGGACCTAGAGTATACTGAAGGTCTTTGCCACTACTTTCTGAGCACATGCCACTAAAGTAGAGAGACTTAAAGAAAGACCTCCTTTTTATGCTGTTTCTAAATTGGGCATAGACAGGAAGAATTTAACCTTGTATTGTTTTTTGTGTGTTTTTTTGCATATAACTAGCTGGAAGCAAAAAGTAATAGTATACCGACACTGTGATTAGTTAATACGAAAGAAATCAATTGAGAAAAGCTAGTAGGAAGGGAAACTGTTTAAGCAAAATATAGTTTGGAATAGTGTTGCTTCTCAGGGTAAACTGCCCTATTTGTTTTAGTAGGCTTCCTGCTCTAATGCAACCAATTAATATGGATAAATTGTGTCAATAGCTTCTACTAAGCCTTGCAAAAGCCCTTTGAAGCAGGGAAACCTGCTACACTTGCAAGATAGTTTGCCTTGAAGAGGTAGGCCCAGAAACACTGATCAACATAAGCTTATCATAATCGCAACTCTTTAATCTAAAATCAATTTGGAGTTCACAGATTTAGCAAAATAGTTATTGTTTTAGAAACACGTTTTCCATCTTTAAAAGAACACGAGTACATTTCTGAGGTGAGTGAGGAGTGTATTGCCAGTTGTCAGAAGTTTGTAAACCCTCACATATCCCTTTCAGGTTTAAGTTGTAACAACCAATTTTAACTTTGCTAGGTGGAGAAATGTGTCTGGGTGTGTGTGTTGGCTTGAATGTGTGAAGATTCATTTGTGAGGTGGGGTGTCTGTGTGTGCATCAGCAAGTTTAAGGCTGCAGGGCTGTGTGTTAGAGCACAGACATTTGATTTGTAGAATCGTGCCCGAGGTGAAGCAAGATGTCTGCCATCTCTCTCCGCAGTCTGCTGTTGATACGGTAACTTAGTGATGTCGCCTCTAACCAGCATATCAGGTGAACAGGGTTACAAGGAGGGAAGTTACAGACTCATATCCCCCTCTTTAATATAAACTTTAAATTGGTCACACCTCCCACTTCTCAGTGTGACCGATGGCACAGGGCTGGACACACTTTCTTTTAAATTCTGTGAAACGGTAAGTAAATTCACTACATCAGGGAGGGGGAGAAATAAATGAGTCTGACCTACATGCGAGTTAACATGTGAGTTTGCACAGTTGAAAAACTTGTTGCCACTCTGTGCTTTAATTAAACAGTTGCTAGGAAAAAAAACAACAGTATCTTACAACACTGCATGGGAACATATGTGTGACATCTTAAAGCCTGCTACAAGTCGTCTGACAGCATTCAAACAAGAGGGAAGATGCACAGACACACAGACCTCTCACACAATACAAATCATCCCAAGTTCAAACAAATCATAAAAGGGGGCATGGAAAATAATGTTAAAAAGAATGCATTTCAGAGAAAAAGAATACTTAGATCATCAACTAAGGAAAATGCACAAAAAAGTGGGGAGGGTATTGTCTCAGCCTCATGCAATGTGGAGATGGGCCTGGTCATGGCAGATAGGAGGCAGGAGCAGCAGCAGACATTTTGCTTTCCACATGAAAGCAAAGCTTAAACTGAGGCATGGTTTGCTCAACATCTGGAGAAGAAAAATAAAGAAAGCAAACTCCCCTCGTCATAACAATATCCACAGGGGACATAGTTATGAAGCAGAACCCCAGGTAAAAGTTGCTAAGTCATGCAGAATCGTTAACTTGCATACCTTGGCCCATTCTATTCATCCTTGTTGCACTTCAGAAAAAGAGGTAAGTAATCTACTGTAAGTAAGTAATATTTACAGTCAATACACAACGGACAAAATTACCAACCACTCTATTTAAAGCTTGCATGTTGTTACTTCTGCATTTGGGTCAGTTTAATACATCTTAATTTCAAGATGTATTGAGAACATCTCATCTTCACTTTGGTAAACCCTGAGTGTAACCAAAACAAATCTGCATGCTTTTAGTATCTTGTGTCACGGTTTAAAAATTCATTTTTATATCTCAAGCATAATATTTTAAGGGGAGAAAGAGCGGAAAATGAATACGGCACCCTTCACAGTTATCTGCACCGTCTGACTTATGGCTTATAATAAATTAATAATTTCTCGCAGTAGAATAGACTCTCAAATGTTTTTAGAAAATTCCAACATTTAACACTGAACATTTATTCAGTGAGGGGACAGAATCTCAATACCTGCCTGATCCAAGACATTGCAACTTGGATCAGAAGTTGCAATGTCTAATTTCGGTGTTGTCAGATATTTTGTGTTTTAAATTTAGGTTTTTGAGTTGCTGCTCCCCACTGAGGTAGATTACATGGCACATTAGGCTCATGATGAACTACTTTTAAATGTTTCCAGACGTTGCCAGTTTGTTGAATCTCCAAGTTTCTGTCCTCAGATATTTTTCCTGCCTTTGTCTTCTCCACTGGATAAATCTCATCTCATCCAAATCTCATCTCACTTTATTAACTCAAATTGGACCTGTAGACTTTTCTGTTGCTATTTTTGTCTTCAGTGGCGTTATGCACTGATGCCAAAGTTCGGCAGTCCAGACTGAACAATGTCGGAACACTCGGCAATGCTGCTGAGCAGCCTTTAGTTCAGACCCATGGCGATTTTTGTGCAGTCACAGCTGAAAAGACATGTGCAAGCAGGACATCCTACAAACGTTCAAAAAACTATTTGACACAAATCATACAGTTTAAAAGATAACTACACAAAATGAATGTAAACTTCTAAATGTGAAGTAAAAAAAAAGGATTTAGCAAATTAAAAATCATTCTAGTTATACCAACTGACCGAATATATAAACATTTAATTCAAAATTATTGCTTTGTTTAAAACATGGCTATGTGTGATTTAATGCAGTGTATGTAAACATCTAGTTTCAACTATTAATTTAAAAACCCAGCAACAGATAAGGGAAGGTTTAGATACTCACCATTTCATAAGATCAACACATATATGCTTTACGTGAATCAGATGTTTTCTAGTCTTTCCATTTTTGAGATATGGTTTTTGAGTCACTTCATGTTTATGCTCCAGGGAAACTAAAGACATAATGGACTACTAATAAAATAATTGTGATGCTTTAACCAAATGTATAATCTGATTCATTTGCATGTTACATTCATTTAAAAGAAACTGGTTAGGTCCAGATAATTTTGATAAAAGTACTGAAAACAAGCAAGATATGAAAACTTTGCTCAACTTTTTTTAATGTGAGATTATCCTACTTCAATGAAATATAAATTTTTTAAAGAGTTATTACACTTTTTTACCAGGGATACTAATAAATGTGGAGGGTGCTGCAACAGAAGTAAGAATCCTATATTAAACTTGAAATAATTTTAGAACTGACTTATAAAAAGAATAGAAAATAAAAGCCTTGTTAAACACGGACATGCAAAACAGCACAACAGATGCACCATGATTGAGAAAATATCAACACCGCTAATGGTGAATGATCTTATGAATAGTACTATATCTAAAAAGCAGATTTCCTTTATTCTCAGCATATCCCACTATACATCACGGAACACTACAACCATGATCTAGTCACTGATCATGTGAACAAATAACCACTAAACAACAACTACAAACGGCACAAATACACCAAGTTAGACATGAAACAGCTACACAGAACAGGTGGACCCAACAACATACTAAATGTTTGTTATGATGACATTTTTACTATAAGCTTGTTTCCAACAACAATCAGTGTCATCCAAGCAAGAAGTTAAATTATATGCTTTGCCAAGAATCAATAAGAAACAAGTGTGAACCGTTTTTCTAGCAGTTTTATTGATTTTATGTTTTTTTTTCTTGTTATGATCGCTATGACGTGAGAGTGAAAACTGCATGCAAATGGTTGTGAAGAAAAATAAAAACAGCACAAACCACACATTACATTGTCATCACAGCCTGCACACAAATACACACAGCTAAAATACACAGGTCATGTGTAAAACACTTAACATGCAGATCAACAGCACACAGTACACACAAGTGGCACCTACTTCTGTTTTTCCCTTGCCTCTCTGCTCTTACTGCTGCGGTTCTGCCGGTTGGAGGGAGGCACCGAGTGCACAGAGGAACTCTTTTTGCTGGAGGAATGGGAGGAGTGGGAAGAGTGGGATAAGCTTGTCCGTGACTGGCCAGCATTGTGGTCAAACTGCATGAGGCAGAAGATCAGGTCTGTGGGCACCAGCTCAAACTCGTAGGGGGGGTTTGTGATCACATATCTGGCCAAAACGAAAAACATCGGAAAGGTTGATGCACGACTCATTTTATTCCCAATAATGATGAGCTTTGGTGAAGAGAAAGCTCCGACACTGTACCGTTTTGTGCACTGGCTTGGTGTGCCGAGATGAGCATCTCTTAATCTGTAGATCCCAAAACACAGCATGTTGTATGTTTTCAGGGCTTTACAGAACAAGTCACCGTAGCAGCCACCGTCCTGGTGAAAAATCAAAAGAAAAGTATGTTAGCTAATGAACTCCTTCATTGTCAGTAAAATTAATCAGCTCTTTACTTGCTTTTTATTCCTAGTGAATGCCAACTTTTAGCACTAGAGACTGCAGCAATCAACAATGTTTGTGCACCAAGCCATAATTTATTCTAGAGGAAAAAAATCTGCAGAACTAGAAGCTCTGAATAACAATAAAACCTTGTAAAAACAGGTTGGAACCAATTCAACTTGGTGTTTCTTTGCAGCACTCTTTGTCCTCTATCAAAGTGTTCTCCGCCCACTGAGGCCTGCTTTTTGTGATTACTGTTGCTCGCATAGGATTAAGGATTGCGACAAGCAGAGGCGACCAGATGTGTGCTGCTGGGTAATGCCAAAACGTTGTCATTTCCGCTCAAAGCATTTGCTTACCCCTAAGTCAGCAAACGGGCCATCATACAGGGCCAGCTGGGCGACGCGACACCTGTCTCTGTTGGCCAGCGTCTGTGGCGTGCTGTAGCCTCCTCTGAGAGCGTTCTCCTCAGCCAGCAGGGCCTCCAGCTCTGGCGTGGCTCCTCCCGTGACTAGTGTCCGGATTAGTGTGAGGATGTTATCGTTGAAGTATGTCTGAGGGGACACAGATGGGTTTTGTGTTAAAAAGAAAAACCTCCCCCAGTCACCACTAGAGGTGTGATATGAGAACGGAATAAACAGACAGCCAGTTATGTTGACCTTTACTATGTCTCCTTGCAAAGAAATGAAAAAGAAATGAGCTGATGACCCAGGGCAATAGTATTTTTCACCTCTATATTTTATTGACTGAAAACCTAAAAAATATTCCCTTGTGTTAAGTCTCACAATTGAGAAATAGTGAAAAAATATTTTTAAAGAGCTTCCCTTTATTTTTTAGACCACTCTTTGTAGCCCCTGATTCAATTTTGGGTCTTAAATATAAATTATATCTGATTCATATGCTCCATTTAAAAGCCTATTTTTTCTAGTACTCAGTCCAAAATACAACATGAACCCCCATTGAAGTTTGAAATTTTGGGCAACTTTGAGACAGTGCTGTCCCACCTCTGTTTCTAAATGTTTTTCTTACCACGTAAAATATTTTCTGACTATATAAAACGGACTGAAAAGACCATAACATTTAATATCTAAAATTGATGAATTATGTGAAATGTAAACTTTTAGTATATTTTAAATTTGGAATAACTGATAAATGTACTACTTGGAAACATGTACAAGCAAATATTTAAAGATAATAGTCATAATTTAATGCTGCCAGATCATTTGTGTTGCTTGTTTCTATGATGTTATACATGTTACAAAAGAACTAATTGATCGTTTTTGGTGTCTGCCCTTATTGTCAGAGTCAGTACTGAAACATTGCGCAACAGATACAAATTGCAGACCCAGTGAGTAAAAGAAGGAAACAAGCCCAGCTTTAGAGTTTGTGCAACATGCAAATAGTCAAAGAACAATTTATCAGATATATTAGTGGATCATGGTCTTAAACTGAAAGTGGGTTCCGAGAACCGATCTTACTAAAGGCCCTATTGTTCAACCTGGCCAGCGGAGACTCTATTTAATTCATAAGTTAGTCAGATAGAAATGTTTGAGTTTACCTTTTAGAACATTATATATCTCAAAAAGTGGACAAGCATTTTCCTCTTACCTGCTATAAATCATAGAGCTGATATTTAGTTTTGTATAGCATAGCATGGATTAGCCTGAGTATATTTCTGAAAGTCCTTGCCCATTCTTTAGCTTCAAACCTCTCAGATCTTCTGCATAGCTCCTTTAAGCTGTTTTTAGATCAAGGTTAGTTGGTTAAGAAGGTCTTACCTTGAAAGAAAAGGCATAAAACCTTCCACTGATGGACAATGTGTGTTAATCAATTATTATTCTGGCTCACATTGTGAGACTTTTTTGTTTTTCAAGCCTTCCCATAACATACAGCAGCCTTGATAAACCAAACCACTTTTACTTACTTTTTAAAAAGGACTTTTATGTAGTTTTTTTTAACCTAAATACAAATATTTATCTGATTTCCTAGTGTCCATGGGCATTTTCCACACAAAAAGCAAAAGTACTTAAATTGTCAGTACTCTAGTGTGAATGCTGTTCTACACACTGAGCAATATCTTCTTTTTCTACTGGGAAACCAGTTAGACTGGCCTCTGTAGGTGTCTGGTTCACTTGTCCTTCAAGCTGTTCAGGCCCAGCTTTTTCCTTACGCTAAGACAGCCGATGTCACTCGACAGTGAGGCCAGAGTGGCAGCGCCTCTCTCTGGGCCCCTGACAGGCCTGCAGAGCTTCATGATGGATGAGCAGTGTCCATTAGCCGGTTTCACCTCTGACCACTTCTAGACTACAGCTGACGCCTGTTTTACTCCCTGCGCAGCTCAGCACCTCTCGGCCCCCTAACCTCTCATTCAGCTGGACGACTGCAGGAATTAAGTCATCACACCAGCAAATGGCAAGGGAAAGAATTACGGTTGGTCGTGAAATGGGGGGAAGAGGATTTACAGAAGACTTTCCTCCATCTCCTTCGCAATTTTATCTCCACTGAAGCGTTGCTGTTGTCAAAAGATAGAAGAGGGTTCATTTGGTTGTTATAGCCAAGCTTGTGTCATCACTATTGCGATAACCTTCAACATTCATTTAGTGTTTAAAGATCTAATGAGGTTCTTGAAAATCTAATTTATGATAGTCATGTAAAAAAATTTGTTTTAGACATCAATAGAACTGGCAGGTGGATGTGATCAATGTGCTTAACTGATTCAATTACCAAAACTCTTAAATGTTACATAATGTTACATTTTTTAATCCAAATTGTATTAATCTCCTTCCACAACATTATAGACGCAAATAACTCACTAAGACAGTGTGGATTTCTTTAGGGTTTTGCCAATTTATAAAAAAAATATATATATAATATATATATATAAAAAAACAAAAACACATAAGTTTTCACAGCCGCTTTCTACTTTGTTGATCGACCTTTGGCAGCAATTATATTTTAATGTCCTTTTGAATATGATGCCTAGCAAACCCATCTTCAGGCAGTTTCTTCCATTCTTATACAGTTCTTCTCAAGCTCCTGTCAGGTTGAATGAGAGATATCTTTGCATCCATTTTCACATCTCTTCAGAGATGTTGATGCAACCATCCATCCATAATCCTTCCCCAGATTTGTGCCTCAAAACAAAACCTCCTGTCTCTGAGGTCTAGAGACAATTAGTTTGATTTCATGTTTGGTGTTTGACCTCTGATCTGCACTTTCAAGTGTGGATCTTATATAGTCAGGTGTGTACCTTTATAAATCAAGCCCTGTCAACTGAATTTATCACTGATGGACTCCATTTAGGCTGTAGAACCATCTCAAGGATGATAGGTGAAAACAGCTCGATTAACCTTAATCAAAATATTATTAAGTTAAGGCTATGAATACTTATGTAAATGTGATTGCTTCGGGTTTTTTTATTTTTAATAAATTTTCAAAAACACTCAATGGAAATAGATGAATCTAATACAGCTGAGAATACGAGTGTAATGTAACAAAATGTGGAAAAAGCAAAGTGCTGTAATACTTTTCAGATGCACTAGAAGTGAATAATATTACTACCTATAATGACTTTTTAAAATGTGTGTCACTTTGAAAGGGCTCTCAGAAAACTGTGTGCTCCAACATAAACTATGCAGTGAAATGTAAAATCACAGCAATTTTGCAGCATGATGAAAAGCTCACCGCACTCATCAGGGAGTCGAGTACACTGACGGCAAAGGCGGTGCCGCAGGCGAAGGGCTGAGTGAGGTACAGTTCCGTGTCTGGGTCGTCGTCATCGTCTTGGTCCAGGAACTGAACGTTCGAGTCATTCACTGAGAGACGGGAAGAAAAGCTGAGTTAGTTAAGGTCAAAGTGAAGGCCACACACGCCAGCATATCTGAGAGAAATGTATAATTTTAGTTTATCTTGGTTTTGGGTGTTGGGCAATAATGTAAAAGGAAAAGACTCAGGTACACATGTATCACTGTGTTGAAAATTGCGTTAATTTGTACAAAAGTGATGTTTTTCAATGGCCTAAACACTGTGCCCTGAATTAAAAGCCGTAGAAAAAAATTATCAAAACTAAATAAACAAAGACAAGGTGCAAAGCATCTTGTCTTTTTTTGCAGTAGCATAATCTCACATTTAAAAAAAATTGCTGCTAAATAATTGATTTTTTTCAGGCTACAAAGTTTGGATGGATTGATGGGTGGACACTTAGATGTAACTTTTAGACAATGTGAAATAGAAAAGCTACAAAATGGTCTCTTTGTTTTTCTTCCTCTCTTTTCACCTTCTTACTTATCAATATAAAGAATTAAATCAAAGTCCATTGAGAACTCAAATTCCCTTTAGCTAAACTGTACAAATAGGCAAAATTAAAGTATTTTCTTGCATTTTCATTTCCTGTCTTATGAAAAAAAATACACATCACCCTTACTTTAGTAATATTAGTTTAGTAGTAGAAATATGTCACTGTGTCAGATCATATTTATACCCCAGGAAAACAAGAAATCATAAAATTACATTTCATTAATATTTTGATGAGCTTTAACAATTAAAGATTAAATAAAGTGTAAAGGGTTGAAGTTCAAATGGTGGTTAATGGTTTATATACTGTATATATATATATATATATATATATATATATATATATATATATATATATATATATATATATATATATATATATATATATATATATATGTATACACACACACATTAATAACGTTCTTTAGCTTACTTTCATTACCGTGAGATCATGCTGCCGCAACAAAAACATGAATTTATTTGAGACCATTTAACAAATCTCTATCAGTGGTTTCAGTAAATGTAAATGGGGCTGTATATTTAATTGTAGATTAGTGCTTGAATATGAAGGAGTGTTCCCTTCACATAACATGCAGGACATTCTCACACACAGTTTCAGAAGTATTTCCTGTACATCATTTTCTTCATACACAGTAGTAACCATTGCAGAAGGACCCAATTTTAATGCATTACATTTTGTTGTTCTTCACAACACCACATGTGCAATATATCTTAAGCATTGTTGCTCTCTGTATTTCATTTAATCAAGAGTGATCAAATTTAGTAGGATGAGAATCTCTTTGCTGAAGAAAACTTCTCATCATGATTTACTGTAACTTCAACAATGGCTATTACGTCACATATGGACATCGTGCACTTATCAAATCATGCTTTGACTTTCAGAGTTTTCCTTGATGCATGTGTTTGTCACATCATCATTGTTTGAGAAACTTACATGTTTACCTGTTCCCTGAAATTCAAATTAAAGTCAGGTAACAACACAGTTTTGTCATCAGGTGCAAATGTGGTCTGCTAAGTGAAATGGTTCAGTGTGAATCACATCACAGAGTGTTTTGGATTTTAGGCTGAAGTATCAGCATTACAGGTCAATCACAATAAATTAGAATTTCAACTAAGAGTTGATTAGTTTCGTCAGTGATGTAAAGTTAGTTTGTACTTTAAAACAAAACATATACATTCATTGCATACAGATTTACATATCTTGATAATTTTGGCTTTTTTTAATGAAAGCCAAAAATATGTTCGTCCACTGTGTTTTATCATAAAATTTGGGCCGATATCCATCCATCCATTTTCTAACACTCTTGTCCCTAGTGGGGTTGGTAGGGGTGCTTGTGGCTATCTCCAGTTAACATTCCGGGCGAGAGGCGGGGTACATCTTGGACAGGTCGCCAGTCTGTTGCAGGGCAACACAGAGACAGACAGGACAAATAACCATGCACACACACCTAGGGAGAATTTAGAGAGACCAATTTACCTAACAGTCGTGTTTTTGGACTGTGGAAGGAAGCCGGAGTACCCGGAGAAGAACCCATGCATGCACAGGGAGAACATGCAAACTCCGTGCAGAAAGACCCCGGGCCGAGAATCTTGCAGCAGGACCTTCTGGCTGCAAGGCAATAGTGCTACCAACTGTGCCTCTGTGCAGCCCTGGGCCAATATCAATATCCAATATTAGTATTGTTTCTATGGTGAATATATATCATATATATTTCAGATCCTTGCAACACTTTTACAAAAAAAAACCCCTCAACAACCACAACACTGACATTCCTTCTCATCTCCAGTTAAAAAGCCCACAGTCCTCCACCACATCATTATTACACATTTTCATTACATGCCAATGAAAACACCTCATAGCCAACCCCTTTCCCTTCCCTCAAAATGAACATACGCAAACGACAGCAAGATGGAAACGGATATCAGGTATTGATATCGGCCCAGTTTTACTTATGCTAGTTTGTACTTTACCAATGTCTTAAAAAGTGAATACAATTGGTCAATGCTAGTGGTAACCCTGATTTGTTGTGTATCCCTAGTCAATTTCTTTAAGATGTAGAGCTAAAATGTTAATCAAAGTGACAATGAATCAATTGGATATTGGTCAAAGAGCGACCGGTGGAATAGGGTAAGGGGTGGGGCAGCCCAGCGTACAAGAGTGTTTGGAAGAGGAACGGGAAGTGGAGTGGAGGTGCAGGGTAGCATGTCGCTATGAAAACAGCCAAAAGGACAGACCGCACGTGATCAAAGGGCTAGTGATGCATTGGAAACACAAAAAAGGAGGGCAAAATCATTAAAAACATGGCCGTCAATTTCAACTAGAACAGAGAATAAAAATGTTTTTAAAGTGAAGCCATGGGAGCAACGAGGGCCTTGAGTGCAGCTAGATAAATCAAGACAAGCTGATGAGGAGCCAAGCAGTGGAACAAGGGATCTGACGGCAGCAGAGGACAAAGGCTCAGCTTACCCAGCTCTGTTATCATTTGTATGCTGGTTCCACTTTTACTTTCCTGACTGAGAGAAACCAATGGCAGTAGTTTGCCAGGTTTAGCTAATGGTGATGAGACAGTGCAGAGAGGGGGAGAGACGCCATTGTTATTGAAACACTTTCAAAGGCTTTTCTAAAAATAAAAAAAATTGTCAAAGTATTGTTGTGTCGACTCCAGAATTATGCTCATGGTTCTCCAGTGTCTCTGAATTAAAGTGCATTCAAAGCCATAGGTGTCACAGCACTAACCATTTAAAACCGCAATCAGTTTTACCACGGTAGCACAGAACAGGGGATAAACAAGGTCTTATCCACCAACAAACCTCCTTCACACGCCATGCAAGGAAAATTGATCATGCACCTTTGATAGGGAGTGTTTTTATGCTTCAGCTTTAATCTGCTCCTGGCACTGTACCCTGAAGATATGACAATGTAATTACAGCACATGGTTCCAATGTGACATTCCAGGCACTCTCCCCTCTTGCTTGTTCCTTAACTGTGGGACAATGTTATCACATCTAGATTTGATTCTTGCAAGAAAGAATGCAGCGGCGCAACGCCAGTACTTGCTACCATTTAAGTGAGTGACTCCAACCGGACTTGGACAATAATCTTTGCTGTCAGAAAGTGTAATGGGAGTATCTCCATTCAGGTAATGGCCGGCTTGCATTAGGTAGCAGCTTTCTCTGTCTGGCCTTTTCTTAGTTGGCCTCACGCTCTATTGCTCCCTAATTGGGTCAGGGGAGACAAAGTAGCTGGTCTCTGGTGTTTGAGAAGACCCCTTAGAGATCTGAAAGTTTCATGAGTCCCCTCACCAGTGGGAATACAACCAGTGGCATTGTTATTAATAAATGGACATATTTTGCAACCAAGGCACTTTTTGTCCTTCTACCTTTTCTCCCTCTTTCACCCTCTCCATCTAGCTGAGTTTGTCTTGTCCATTAGTGAGCAAATTGTAGGAGATGGAGCTTTTGTCCTAAAAGTGCCGGCCTGACATCTTCAAATCAACTTGTCGTTTGAAAGCAACTATCCATATCGAGTAATGCAGGGGGGGAAAAAAACAAAAACATTAATGTAGACTTGAAGGGAAGCAAAAATTCCAAACGATGCATTCCTCAGTCAATATGACACTGAATGAGTTGGAACTTTTGATAGCAGAATGAGGTTCTTGAATTATCAGCTCGGTTTGTCAATGTCTGGGAATGAATTATGAGCTGGTTTGAGGTTACAAGGTATGGCATGCGATATCTGTGTTAGAGGTGGGTGGAAACTGGTTTACCTAGCTCTGTGATGATGGGGATGTTGGATCCGGTGGTTACCGAAGCCTGACGCACAAAGCCATGTACTGGACTGCTGTCTGGAGATGACCTGTCCATTCCAGGAGGCGTGAAACCTGGAGACAGAAATACATTGTAACAAAGAACAACCAAAAACTCATTTAGCTTTTAGCAAACTTTTTTTTCAGGCTAGAAACGGTGGCAAATGTAAAGGGTGTATCTGTGTATTTTTTCTTTTACTACATTAGGGAGGCTTTACAAACTATTTGGATTTTGTGACAGAAATTGCAGTGGGTAAAAGATAACTGTGGATTGTGTTAAACTTTTCAAATTAATTACCTATTATTCACATGTATACCATAAATTTTAAAAAGTTAAAAAAATATATCAAGACGTTTCTATGTACTGCTTTGCCTTGCAGGGTAGTGCCTATTTATTAAATTACAGTTACAATTAAGGGGAAAAAGGCGAAAAAATCTGTTCCATCTTTAAATGTATTTTACTTCAAAAGTATCATAAGAATGAGCATGTCACCAAGGTATCTATATTTATACATTCTGCTCACATCAGCTCACCTAACATTTAGTTTTTTATGTCCCCTTTCTGCACAATTTGGGAGTGTGGATTAGGAGGAAGAATAAAAGAAAAAGAGCAAAGTGAACAAGGTGCATGCTTAAAAACTGATAGTTATTGTGCTTTTAGAGGTCAGCAAAGACAACTTTAGCATTCACATCCCTCCATCTATGGGCAGACATAAATTTTATATGTTGTTCATTTTGTTACGATAAAATTGGTGAAGTGTATCCCGAAAACCTTTTATGGTTCGGCACAGAACCATGAAATACAAGTGCAAGTGACAGCAGTACGAATTCACATGACTTCACATTTTTGCATTTTCTCAAAGTGACAAGTAAACACCCTAAATCTGTAATGCTATATGCATAATGCATCACCTGTGTTTTGACATCCATCATTTAGTGCTGACTACAGCAAAATGTCAGCTTATAGTGCCAAGGCCATGGAAACATAAGGCAAGGAATATATTCAGGTCACAAAGTTTTAAAAGCATTGCAAATTCAGTGTGCGTGAGTAGGGGTGTGTGTGTGTGTTCTTTTCTTGTCAAAAGTCTCAATATGCTGCTCACATTACAAAAGAGAGCTTTCAGGCCTTTGCAACGAAAAGACACCGAGCAGCTTAGGACGGAGTAGAAAGCACACACTGAACCAAAACCTGGTTGATCCCAACTTTTGTTAAACCAATTATTAAACAAGGTCTGACAATGCAAGTCAGCCAGAGAGCATCAGCTCCAACATCACACTGTCGAAGTCCATAAAGCCGAGCAGTGTGATACAGAGTTCTGGGGGGGTTTTGGGAGGGGTTTTTGTATTTTGCCTCTTAAATACTGCTCTAACAGTTTTTCACAGCAAACATGAAGACAGTGCAAAGATGTAGAAAAACAGCCCCTGTTTAATGCAGTTCATGCGTCAGAAAGCGATGCTGGTAGGAAACATGAGGCCTACCGCTGCGCTTCTTTCAAAAACATGTTAGGGTTACAGCCTAAAGCTGCAACTCAGTATGAGCTGAAAGGCTCCAGAGAGCTGGATGTCTTTATTGAGAGTTAAATGTGTTATCTTGTCTGATCAACCTACAGTTCTGCTAAATTACCTGAGAGAATTTAATCTCAACATGAAGCATTAGCATATTAACCTAAAAAATATTGCATCCCCAGTATATAAATCAAGTCAAAGGTCTGGCTCTGTCTCTGGATTTCAATTGAATTATGTTTGTTTTTCTAGGACTTTATATATTTTATGTTCTTTTATTAAATCAATCCGGCAAAATACACCACCAGAAAGTTTTAAAAGCAGTTTCATTACACAAAATCCTCTCCATTACATTGTTGTTCACAGTGAGAGGCCGTAAAATAGTGCCTTTTGAGCTACAGTGTACAATAGACAAGCAAGATCTGGGTTACATACCCCCGTATCCTTGTAGCCCCGCGGGCACAGCTATGCTCTGCGGTTGACTACATTCTACAAGCAGCCGTGAGAAGCTCTCCCCTAGGAAAGCAAGTGTTTACTTATTCATTTGCACCTTCCAAATTCCACAGATAGCGTCTGAACGGGAGCAATGCCAGAAGGAAGGAATCCCTGAACAATAGCAGCATTTGGGTATGTTGGTGCATTTTCTGTACTTTGTTTATGCATGACTGCATGTCACTGTAAATGTGTGTTTTCTTAAATGGGTAATTCGTGTAAGACACAATTATTGATAACACTCAGCTCCATGCATCGATCTGGGGAGAGGGACCGAGACCAAGAAGCTTTTGCACGGAGGTGGCTCTCAGTGAGTAGTGCTCCCCAGAGCAATGAGCTCTGAGGTTCGCCTACTGCTTATTGTTCTTTGGTGGCACTGCCACTGAAAGCTAATCACTCACTCACGGCTGGGGAAAATAGCACCACTGGCATAAACTACCAACTACTCATTGGTAGTTTATTTTAACTACCAATGAGTAGTTAAAATAAAGAATTTCCCGTAAAAGTTAAACATGTGGAAATATTCTTTATAAAAAATAAAGACAATTCTGGTTTGCATAATAATCACTGCAGTGCAAAGATGTACACAAATCATTTTTATAATTAAGATTTGCATTATTGTTGATTATATGTTTTGTAAGGACCTTCTAGAAAATATGATGGTACATCTAAAGGGGTTATCTGTGAAATAAATAAATAAGTAAACAGATAAATTGTTTTCAAGTCTCTAATAACTGAAATAACCCTTCGTTACTCAGGCTTATAAGATTGCATTGTTGTGAGTAATAAATTCCAGTTTTTCTTGTAGAGTTCCCTGCAAGAGTTTTTGGTGTTCTGCAGCACTTACAGGTTTTTATGTTGGGATGCTCTCAATTTAGTTCCACCGGCTTCTCTCACTAAATGAATTAAAACATTGCAACAGGATGACGCCATGAACAATGTGTTTCATGATGGTCAGCATATGTTTAGGGTGTTCTGCAGTGTTGCTTTTCTCCCACATATAATGATTTGTATGAACTCTGAATGGTTCAATTTTAGTTTCATCTAACCAGAGCAACCAGAGATATCATGTTTGTGATATCTTCTTCATGGCTTGTTGTGAACTTCTAATTGGACTCCCGTTCAACTTTTGTGACTCCTGTAAAGAGACTAGACTTTTGGAGTGTATAATTAATGGTTGTTCAGTCAAGAGATTCTTCCTGTGGATCTCTGCAGATCCTCCTGAATAACGTGCCATGAATAATCCTCCTTCTCTCTCCAGGCCTGTGAGTTTCATGTAGATGTCCATGTTTTGTTAGGTTTGCAGGTATGATATACATTTTATTTATTTTTTTTATTAACTACGGATTACAACTGCTTCAAACCTCTCCTCAACTTCATCCATGATATGTCTGCCATGTTCCTTTGTCTTGATTATTATGTGTCCTCACTGATGTTCTTCAACAGCTGGTTTTATGTTGAGATCAAACAACACATAGGAAACAAAGCATAGTTACTAATTATGGGATTTCTAAAAGCAGATTTTATTTAGATTTTGTTTTGGGGACAAAAGAGTAAAAGAGATTGAATACAATTATGTGTTATTTAGTGTTGGTCTATTGCAAAAAAATCCTAAGAAAATATAGTGAAGTTTGCCGTCGTCATGTGATAAAATGTGAAAATGTTTCCACTGTGTTCATTCCAAAGAAAGAGTAGCAAAAATATTCTGAGACTTGAGTCAGCATCTCTGCTGTGGTGATGCTCGCTGCACTGAGATCAAGGTACGGCTTTCAAGGTAAACATAAACTGAGGTTTACCTGTGGGTGAGTGTGTCTGCACAGATTGCCTTGGCATGAATCCGTGTGTGTCTAAACTGATGCAAACACACCCACACAAATGCGGAAAGCGTGTGCCCGCATGTGTCGCTGTTTTGTCGTGACTAATGAGGAGCAGCTGATTTGGCCTGCCTGGTGATTTGTACTAGCTGCTTAATGATGATGAGGCCTGATGGGATGCCAGGTTCATATGTTTGTCTGCAAACATCAACAATCTGTTCCAGACGATCTGCCAGACTCCGTATCAGGGGGAACGACATCAAACGGCACAGTCATGTTGATTACATCATTAAAAAGTATTATCAGAGAGGTTTAGGAGCATTTAATTACCAGAGACAACACTGAAATTGTCAGAAAATTGCACAACATAAACTTTAAAGAATTGACATAGCAATCAACACAAGATTTTCAGTGTGCACATCCTCATGAGCGGCACTCATGTCAGCCTATGGATAATACAGTAGACTTGCAGAGAATTTTGATTAAGAACATTTAGCACTCTCTATTCCTTCCAGTGAGGCTGCTTCATCCCCTCCCTGTCTTTTCCTCTCCTTTTTCCATTCTTGACTACCGTCTTCCCTCCTTGCCACAACCTGTCCCCTTTGGGCAGCAGTGTACATGGAGTCTAATAGGATGCTCCTTACCTTGGGAATTAGCCTGTAAGACCCCAATGCTGTCATCAAACTGCATAGACTTGATGTTGAGTGATGCCAAGATGCATTCCTTATCCTGCAGAGAGGCATCTTCGATATTGTTCTGATTGGCTGACAGTATTACGCACATGTCACAGAGGTTGATGTTGACAGCCCTTAAATCTGCCCGACTTAATGGTGTACCCTTCAGGGTGAGGAGAACACAGAGAAAAAGAGCGAGACAGCAAGAGAGAGAAGAAGGGAAAAAAACAGAACAGAAAGACATGGGGGAGAGAAAAACAAATTTAAGAAGTGAGCAGAGTGGAGCTTTGGGAAATTAGTTAACAAGTATTTTTGTTTTGAGGCAATGACATTCCACTGATCTAACCAGGCATTAGAGATTCATAGACATGGACTAATATAAAGGCTAGCCTGCGCTGAGGGCTGTGTTTGAGATTCTGCTCTGATCATCAGTCAAGCCAGGCCTAACAAGCTCCAAGGCACCAAGCCATGCCATCTGTGATGGGCACTGCAGCTACAGCATTCATAAACTCCACTTTGGATATGCAGGATGTGTCTCTCCTTAAGATGAAGGAGGTTTACTGAGCTCTCATGGAGTGATCTTTCAATCGAGCGACGTGTGTGATGGAATCAAAATGACAGCGGCCCTTCAAGATTTCAATATGTGTCTAACTGGAAAAATTCAAACTGAGCACTTACAGGTAAGATGGAGACCTTGGGGAAGTTGTGTAAAGTCTCCCACTCTCTCCGAAGGTAATCCAGCGAGCCCACAAAAACTATAGGCTTTAGTTCATGGTAGTGAAAATTGCTGGCTCTTAAAGGCATCACCAGGTTTCGCAGCCCCACCAAAGCGGACGTGACATCCCCAAATATACAGACCACTACATGGCCGCTCAGCACAGTCATGGAGGCTTCGCTCCGAGTCTACAGGGAAACAGAAGGGCATGGGTAGATAAGGGGAGAGGAGCACAGAAAGGAACAGGGGGAAAAAGTGTTCCAGAGAAAAAAAGTATGAGACGATGCAGTTGTGAATGAATGTTACTTTCACTTGCAAAATAAGGTCTGAATCCAAATCTTGAAATTTGGCTTCATCACCAAAGTTTAGCATCGACATAACACAATGTTTAGCTAAGAACTATTCCACTCAGAAGTGGGGTAGTCTTAGAATAAAATAAATTGTGTTTGTTTTGTAGGATATAATTCAATCAGGCTGAAAAATACAACTCCAAGCTTACACCTTATATAGATAATACTTTATTCTTAAATAAAATAATAGAACAACCTGCTTTAATAAAACAGCCTCTGTCACCTGTCACATAAACTCTATGTGTTTTAAATCATATTTTAATTTACATTTGCTTCTACAGTACAACTTTGCAGACAACACAGAATATGTTTAACACCAATCAGGGATGATATTGTGACTATTAACAGGCGAAACAAACAATGATTATCTCATCACTACGTTGGCAGGTGGGATATATCACACACCTGAATATTTTAATTTGACGTGTTAGAATTATGAAATATTGGCAAGAGTAAAGTTTTCAGCAATCTTGTTAAAGGCTTAATCAGATAATCCCTTTTATGGGTTGTTCCTAGACTGTGCTGTCATCTCAAGGTAGAAACAGCAGTGAAATGGCAAAAGAGTTGCTTTTGCATGAGCGAAACGAAGGCTGGTGTGCTCCAGCTACAGCAGCTCAAATTACTGAAGTTAGAACGAAAGCTTCAGAATACATGGCGCATCACTGAATAAGGGGCTCAAAGTGGCTGTGGTATTCAAATGTTATGCCTGATTGCTATGTCTGTAATTTTACATTGCTAAGGAATAAATATAATAGATTAAACTTATAAAGAACAAATATCATTACATTCCTTAAGTTTTAGGAAGGGTAGGGTAAAGGGTAAGTAAATCTTTAAAAACCAGCAGGTTCACTCAAGTGTAAGTCACACAAAAGAAAAACAAAACAAGGTTAGCATTACTCAATTAAATATCAATGAAGTATCAGTAAACCTCTGTGTGTATATGTGTGAAAAGATTGAGAGTGGACTTGTACACAGGAAATTAAATTAAACAAACTCACCTTGAAACAACAGAGAGGCAGTGAAAGAAATTTCAGTACAAGTTAGAATATTTTTTTCTGTTACTGCAGTGTTGATCGGAAATGTTTGCGCCCAAGCAAAAATTGTTTGTATGTCTACACACTACAGGACTGCAGCTGCAAAGCTGTGAGCATGCTTACCAGGATGACTTTCTCGATTTCTTTGGAAGGGCACCAGTGAAACATTCCCGTCGAGTCGTACCTCTTGACGTTCATGTCCATGTTCTCAATTTGTTCATTTCCAGGAATTAGGAGGGGATCATGTCGACTGAAAAACAGATAATACTTTTGTTTAATGCAAAGAAGATTGATTTCCAATAATTCTCTATATTGATGCACTTGCACAGTAAAAAGAAAAAAAAAACTGCCGGTGACATGAATTGGCCAATTTGTTGAAACCAGATGGACTCTTAAAAAAAAGCTTGTTTTCTATGGAGATTATGCGCCCTAATTAAGTGCCACCCGGTCACGCTGACAATATTTACATTTAGTGTGTTGTTAAAAGTTGTTACTTTGAGAAGTCGCCACTATTGTGATTAGTAAGATGTTCAAAAAGAAATCAAAGGAAGCACAAGAGATTTAGGAAGCTCTTAGGAAGGAAACTATATTTTCTATGGAGGCATTGGAGTTGATCTTTCAGGATACAACAACAGAGAGTTTTGATGTCAGCAGCTGACTGTAAGTTAAATGTTTCACAGAAAGATGTTTTTTTTTTTTTTTTTTTTACTTGATGCTGGATTTAGAATTTTTGTCTTTTGGGGATTTCACAGCATTTTATTTTACTATTTCACCATTATCTTACTAGGAAATCTCTTGAAATAAAACTGGGGAACCCTGAGCAAGGGTTACACTAGTGCAGTCTACTGTGTACTCAACTAATAATTAAAATGTAAAGACAATTAAAACATCACAAAATTCATATAAGAATAAGTTAAATAAAATAAAAACTAAATAAAATAAGTTATACTTAATGTGTCTTAGAAACGAATAAATAAGATATTGTGTAATTGTCTTTCATTGATTTCATTTCACTTTATTGTATTTGCAGTGATGCAAAGAGGAAAACTGAAAGTTTGGTATGTTTTGGGGAAATTATTGTAATATATTAGTATAAAAATGTTATTGTGAAAGACTGGTATATTTTAAATATGTGGACAAAGAAAACAGTATTTAGTTGTTATTTTTAGCAAAATCTGAACTGGTATCTGCTACAAAATCTCAAATTTGTGCATCTTTAGTTCTAAATCATAAGGGCCTCAATGACAAAGTATCATTAACCCATCTTTTCTTCCTACTGTCAAGAGCTCAGAGGCCTTCTTTGCTCACACTGGAAAGGAAAAACAAAAGCTTGAGCTTTACAGCCTAAAGGGCATGACAATGCAAGACCAATTACTGGCTTGTACCCTCCTTTTCAGTTCCCACTGCCATGTAGGTAGCATGCAAGTAGTAAATGCTCAGACAGGCTCTGATTTTAAATATTTTAAGAATTTGCCTAATCACATTTTGCTCTCTGAAATGATGACCATAAATGTTTTAGCATCATGTCACAGACAAACAAGCTTAATCCACACCAGTGGGCTCTTGAGCTTCATCCAGTGTAACACTGACCATGAAGGGGCAACACTTACAACCAGTCCACTGTCCTTTCACTTATTATACAAGACATGTTCTCACTTTTTCCACAACCGAGATACAGAAGTTATTGTATTTACTGTGTAACCCAAATAAGCAAGCGGCAAGTGCAAACTCCTAAAACACAGAACCGCTGAGAGACAGACGTGAATATTATGGGAGAAAACGTCCCAAGAGTTTGACATACATCTCTCTCACTATCACTTTCTGTTTCCTCTATCAACACTGCCATTCAATGACAAGGCTTTGATGTCATCTCCTCTTTCCCTCCAACCGATTGGAGAGAAAGCAGGAGTTAAATAAAAAAAGCTGTCAATTAGCCACCCTCTCTATCCAGCTCTCATTCCCCTTCTACCCTCCATCAGTTAGAGCAGGTGATAATAACACTGACAGCATTTAGTGTTTTTACACTCAGCCTGAATCTTTCATCCAGAGCTGCGTGTTGCGCCAATCAACTCCGCCGAGCGCCCCTCCACCCCTTCTCTCCTTCCGTCACTTCAATCTGCTCGGCTCAGCTCGCCTCCTCGCGCGGGCTGACTAGCGCATGCAGGCGGGCTGCCGCTCCACCTCGCTCTGCCAAGACAGCTATCTTTCACAGAGCTGTCAGCAGTGTGACTGGCAGCCTGTCACAGGCTCCGTGCACCTCCTCCGCCTCCTGCTTCCCCTTCCTCCTCCGCGCCTCGGGCTGAACCTACCACAAGGCTCCGGGAGAGCAGACACCACTTCTGTGCTACAGGGCCACGCCCAAGGGATATCAGCTGCTGAGGATCCTGTGACATCCTCTGATAGTGGAGGCGTGTTGTCAGTCATGTCCCATCTCAAATGTTTAGAGGTGTTAAAGCCATGTAGTTCATTATAATCTCATTGTATAGAATGAGATTGCTGAACAATACTATTTTAAGAAATAAACACAACCCTTAATGCAAATTTGTGATTCTTAGTTTTTTCCCCCGCCATATTTGTTTAGCAACAAAACCAAGTGTAATTCCGATATCAGATTACAAAGCAAATATTTTCTCATTCAGGGTTGAAATTTTCATGACCAAATTCAATACTTTTCCATACTCAAATTACCACAATTCCTTATTCTTTTTAAACATTTTAAAGTGTTAATACACAAGTTTTTTAAATGAATTTACAGGATATATTATTGAGCAATAATAAATACAAAACTCATAAGAATGGATGGATGGACACTCAAAATACTCAAATCAACTTTTATGTCTTTCCAGAATTTTCCAAGCAGCACAGGATCCTTTAAAATTTTTGAAGAACACTTTTAAGGAGCACAAGCAGTAATTCCCTTACATCCATTCTCCCTCCAGTGCCTCATGCCCCGTTCTCCCTTTATTTCCAGCTCTTTCCCGCTGTATACATTTCAAACAGAGTTGAGTTATTCCAGTGCATCAGTCTGCAGTCACAGGCTGGGGATGGGCGTGCTCCCCCAATCCCTCCCTGCCAGACTATGAAGGCAGACTCTTGCTTTGAAAATTTCCCCATCATGCAAACTGACAAAGGCATACTTTTCAAAAGCCCACAGCCAATCTGTTGATCATTATTTATTTACAAAGACCTTCAGGCAGCAAGTCCTATAAAAAAATAAAAAATAAAATACTTGATGCGTATGTTGGCTCTCCTGCTAGCTTGCTATTGTGTTTTCCCTTGCCTTGATTGGTGAATAAAGTTTCCCTGGGGCTACCTCAAGCGATCACTCTTCATTGTGCATTAAAATCCATCTCATAAAGTTAATCCGTTATATATATATATATATATATGGTATTATATGTTAACAGGGGCACTAGATTATAATGGATAATGTGATGTTCTGCTACGGGCAAAGTCTTGGAGAAAAGAAAATCTACACGTATAACAGAGGACCTGTCATGCCAGTACCCAAGAGCCAGCAGTATACAGAAGCCCCCCTAAAGCAGAGAAAACTTTGACACCACTTTGAAGTGTTTTGGAAACTGAGTAAATAACTCGCAAGGATTATTATCACTGTGAGATCAAAGCAGAGATGCATATATTACATGGCAAACAGGGACCATCTCTTAAGCAGAACGGGATGAGAAGAAAAGGTTTTGTGCTTTAAGTTAGGCAAACTAAACAGCCTTTTAAACAAGCAGTTAGCTGGAAATGTGCCAGTGTCTTGTTTTTGTAGGGGTTTTTTCTTCTTTTTTTTCACCCTCTAAGCAAGGGCATCCTAAAATGGTACTCTGTTGCAAACTAGACTGAGGGGTATGACTCTATGTCGAGCTAATGGTTTGGCAAGTGTAAAGGCTTATTAAGTCCTTGTTTTGTGGAGAACCGAGGGGGAGGCAAGCAGGCAGGCAGGCAAGTATGCTGGACAAAATCACATAGGCACACAAGTGCAGAAGGAAGATCGCTGCCTAAGGGATCCTAGGAAAAAACTAACATACAAAGAACTATGGCAGAATATGAAGACAATACAGAACAATAAGGCATCTGTAGATACAATAACAACAAAAGAATATATACATCTTTTCAGTTTCGTGTAAACGTTTTATGAGTTAATTTATTATTTTGCTCTAACAATTAAAAAACACAACTAGTGTAGCAGCATAAATGAGAAGGGCAACAGTCAGGTAATATTTTTAAAAAATAAATATGAAATTTAAATTATTATTAAAAAAAGTGTAGCAAACTGATTTTGTGTTGTAGCTATTACAATTGTAGCGTGTTTAAGAACTGTCATTAAGAATATGCTTGAGAAAGTTTGAAACAAGGATTTCATTTTATGCCAATGTTTAGCGACAGTGCTAAGCTCAAGCTTGCCAACGTGCGAGCAGATTTGACAGCTAGCAAGCTGAGCTTCTTCTAAGTCTGATGAAGTCATTTCTAATCAACACAACGTCTTAGCTGTTTTTCAGGTAAAAATGTTCCATGCTACTTTGTTAAAGCAGATATAAAAAGTTCATCCAGTTTTAACACTAAAGAAGCGTTAATGTCAAAGTCAAAACATGGTGGAAAGCTACACTTTCTAAGCCAAAAGTGTCTGTTGCCATTGCATGGCACGTTTTAGCTATTTATATGCCACCTTGATGGAATAGTTTAAGAATACCATTTCAGTAACTATTTAGGCATTTCATACCTAATTCTTAAACCAGTTCTCACTTTTTTGTTGCAGAGCTTGTTAGTCATGAATGCAACCTAATGCTAAGGAGGACCCAACATTCATCCAACTTATGTTTGAGAAATGTTGAAATAACTGTGAAACTGTATTCTTGTAAATAAAGAGCATTTGGTATTGATCAGTTTGCACTTGTAGGTTTTAAATATCTTAAGCAAGGTGATTCTGGATGAAATATTATAAATGCACAGCATTTATCTGGTGTTTTAAAATTTTTGATTTGTTCTTTCAAATCAAATTACATAATTAAACCAAATATTCTGAGTAAGCAAGTGAAAAGTGTTGTAATTTAATTTTGTTAGTAAACCATTGAAAAATTGGTTGGAATTTGGTTATATTTTTTAAACCTAAATCTTTGTTAGTCAAATATATTAATTGAAAGCTGCCCAAATGACTAGCAAGTAAATTGGTACACATTATTTTATGATTAAAGTCTAAAACAAATGTGTTGGTGTAAGCTCGGGCGCGCTGCTGTGTGTCTGACACAGCCTCTCAGTTAGAGGTGCACAAAAAGAAAGATTAAAAAACACTGCCCCTTTTATCTTTCAAAATCAATTAACAGCAGTTTAATTCCACGGGACAGGATAAAAGGAAGGTAATATCCAAATTCATATTTGATTGCGAGGATACATCTTGCATATGGCCTTAAGTACCAGAAACAGTACTCACAGGGGTTCCCACAATAGAGCAGTAGCCTGAGGGCAAAGTAACCATGCAGGTCTCTCTGATTGGTTGCCGGTGTCATTAGTGCCAGCATTGTTTAAGTAGTACATGCGGACCAGACTGGAGGAGGTGACAGCTGGGACTTTAAAGCCAGAGGAGTTTTCAAACGGTTCCTCACAGCTGCTTTTCATGACAGAAATATTATTTCAGCTCTGTCATTAACAGCTGACAGCATGCCACCCTTAACAGTCAGAGCTTAACAGGGCATTTCTCCTCTCTTTTTTTCCTTTTGCTGAGTTTCTTACCTCGCTCTTCTGCCACTCCTAATTTGCCCCCTCCCATCCATTGAAACTCCCACCATCAGCAGCATCTCTGTCAGACACAAATTTTACCCACCCTTCTTCACTTCTATCCATCCATCTACCCATCCTTCTTTCCTCCCTCCCTCCCCTTTTCTGTTTGAAGGCTGCAAGGAGAATAAGATCATTGTCTCTTACCTCATCATTTTGGGCGAGCAGTTGGGCGAGTTTCGCATCCCCCCATTGCGCTGCTTTTTTTTGGGTGAGAGAGTCGATGGATGCTCATCCTCAACTGCAAATACATGTGCAGAGTGTTAGATCAGGGAAAGGCGGCTGGGAAAGTGAGTGATGGACCGCATATAAAAAAGTAGCCAGCTAGCAGTCAGTAATTGCAAACAAAATTAAATACTCAAATAAAATTAAATATTGCATAAATATAATCTAAACAGAAGAAAAGGAAACTTAATGACTCTGTGTCAAATTGAAGATATATAGAAGAAGCATTAGTAACAGATAATGATAAGTCAGGAGAGAAAATAAGCATTGTAGCCTAAAATTGACATTGAAGGCTAACATCCTAAATACGCCTATGTTTACGTTTCCTTTGAAGTACATTTTCTTAAGAGCCTGTACAGAGAAAGACAAACATCTAACTGTACCTCAAGCACTTTGTTTATGGTTTCTTGCCAAACATGTCACTTTACAACCACAATATTCAGTGTATTTCATTGGGCTGAATATAAAAGACCAACAGAAATGTAGAACTGTGAAGTGGAATAATAAATAAAAAGGTTTTTACACACATTTTCATTTCAGCTAAGGGGAGATATCACCACATCATGATGCTGCCAGCTCCTCGCTTTGCTTTGGGGATGACGTGTTCAACTTAATTTACAGTGTTACATAATTTTATATTTATGCCTGAGCTTTGGATCTCTGTAACTCATTCAAAGTTAAAATTGGGCTCATGGCTACTTCCCTGATAATTTCTTTTCTTGCAACTTCAGTGAACTCCTACACATACTTGCAAGTTTGCATTTCTACCATAATCTTTCCATTTACAAATGAAAGAATCAACAGAGCTCTGTAAGATGCTAAAAGCTTGAGATATCATGTATAACCTAATCTTGCTTTACACTTCTCCACAATTTTCTCCCTGTCTGCTGTGTTCCTTGGTTTTTATGATGCAGTTTGTTCAGTGATGTGCACTAATAAACCCCTGAGGCGTTCACAGAACAGCTGGATTTATACAGAGACCTAATTACACCCAGATGGATTATATTTACTAATCAGGTGATTTTTTGAAGGCAGTGGGCCGCACTGGATTTCATTTGTTGCCCTCACAGCAAAAGCGACTGAATACATTTGTACTCCATGGTTTTCAGATTTTTATTTTTGAAAGATCTTTGAAAATGTGTATTTTTTCTCCATTTTGCAAATATGCACTACATTGTGTTAGTGTAATACAAAAAAATCTGATAAAGTGCATTCAATTTTGTAGTTTGAAAGAAGGCAAAAAGATTCTCACTTCTCCAAGGCACTTTAACTGTCAATAATATTTGCCATTAAAAGACTTATACTATCACTGTCGGTGGGGCACAGACAAAAGCATCGACAATGAAATAAATGTGTTGTGGAAATGAATCTTAAATACATTTCTTATTTTATTTTTGAAACATAATTTCAGGTCCTTCTGCAGAGCACTACTTCTCCTCCACATGTTTATCTCAAAGATAAAAGAGGATTTAGCATTCAGCTCACATAAAAAGGTGAAGGAACATTAACAAGCTATGGATTAGTGGGCTATAAATTCTGAAAGCAGCTTGTAAAAGCACATTATCGTTGAATATAAGAAAGTCATGACTGGTGTTATACGTTTTAATGAGATGAATGATTTCTGTTAAAATTCGATATGTGTGTAAAGCTTTGATGTATTCGCAGGACATTGTTCTTCAGGCACTTCTCTCCTGGTTTCTTGTCAGCTATGTTTAGCTTTGTTGAAAAATGAAAGTCTTTTTTTTAAACTCTTTTGGGTCTCAGAGCCAGAGTGCGGCCAGGACCAGCCGTCTGAAGATTTCAGTCACGCTAACAGCAGTCTGATCTTCACTACTGTCGCCTTGTAGTTTTCAAGAGCTTTCAGACAGGCATCCAGATACTACTCTCCAATCTGCGCTCGCCAAGCCAAGTGCACCGTCACTTCAAACCCCCATCAGTCCTTTGGTTAGAAATCAATAACACAGCATGATATTAGTGCGAATCAATGTGAACGCTGCAGGACGCAACTGTTCCAAGCATGTAGAATTGTATTATTATTTGAACATCTGATCTTGTGCAACACTTACTTCTTCTTGTAAAAGATAAGAAATATGAATGTCATTTTATGATATTTTGTTTGTGGAGATGGACTTTCAGAGTATCTACTTAACTCAACTTAAGCTGTTTTTACTTTGTAAATAATTATTTCTCCTTAAATATAATGTATCATTTTCCCCATACTTTCTCCTCTTTGATTTAAGATTTGATGCAATGTTTTTTCAATTATACATAAATAACACTTTAGCATATACATTTTTATAAGCTTTAAATCACATCCTAAAAGGTTATCGCTGAGATTTTTATCCTCAAAGAACACCATGTCTGCAATATTTCTGAAAATAAATTTAAAAAGTAAATCTTTTTTGTTAAATTTAAGGTGATTATTTTTTAGTAGTTCAAAAGTCACCTAGTGAGATATCTATTAGATTGGGAGGTAAATCCGTGCAAAACGGCACGGGCAACAACAGCTGCATTGGCAGTCGAGTGAACAGTCATGTAGCAAACAAGAAACGGGAGAGGTGGAAATACAGAAAGATGCTTCCTGGTAAATGGGGACAACCTATAGTGCCTAATGTGACTAAGCGGCATGGAATTAGCAGTATTTCACCGGCAGACAGCACTGTCTGCAGACCTGGATCAGGGGCTGGCCGTCATTTCTACCAGACCTGAGATCTCGAGGCGTGATGGCGCGGGGTCACCCCCAGGTCCCAGCTCCATAGGGAGTGAGCATCCTTTACGGTAATTAACAAGGGGGATGCTGGCTGTTCCACAATTGACCAGGAGGTCTTAGTTGGGGGTGCTGAGCATTAGGAGGGAATGCATTGGTAATGTTGGAGATAGAAATAGAGCTCCTGAATGTAATGATTGGCTTTAAAAGGATCGTCTCACTCCATTTGTTGTTGTTAAACGGGAGGAAAAACTGAATGCAAAAGCCTGTATTGGTCTCTACTTATCACACTTATTACAAGTACGATTTTATTTATTAAAAAATTGTTCCAATTTATATGTACACAATGTAAGAATAAAAAAAAAGTAATGTAGTTGCAATAATCAGTTTGCTCTTTTTTTTTACTTATTTTAGTTTCAACTAAAAGCAGAAGCACCGAGGTCATGAGAAAGCAGTGATCACATTTTTTTCCCCCTGAAACTGGTGTTGAAACTAACAGAAATGTTCCTAGTGACATTTATTTTGCATTTAGTGGCAAACATGAATTAATTAGAAGCTTCTCAGTTCTGGTTCTCATTTGTGCTTCTCTTTCTGCTAACACAAAGCAGAGACACGACTCAGCTCAATCCAGTCAAATCCAATCAGGCGTTGTCATTTCAAGCATAATGTGTAAAACAGTGCTTTCATTTCGAGAAATACGAAACTGTAACTAATAATTTATAAATATTACTAATGCAAAACCTTTTAGCCGTTAAAGATTTATTGCTTTCCTTTTGGATTATGTATAAAGATTAATTTCAAACAAAAAAAAATCTTTGTTCTATTCTCAAACAGTATGCTTACTTTCGATTTTGCAAATGACAATCACCAAGTCCGATGACAAAGTGACATATTTAACATGATCACATATAATTTGTATACATACAGCTAATGTTCATCCAGCAATGTGACGAGACACACACACATACATACATATAATCTGACTATGACTGCAGTCTTGACCTGTACATCTAAATGTACTGTAAAGGTCACAGCACACTGCAAGAAGACAAACGAGGAATGTGAGTAAAAGATCTGCTTGCAGAGTTGATTGCAAAGCCCTTTTCTTCTCTTTGGTACAGAAAGATGGTTGGTCGGTTGGTTGTTTGGGCGAGGGAGCAGGCTTGGGTGGCCCCGGGCAATAAACAGACGTTTATCTCAGCCGTCAGCTGCCGCCTTGATTTACAGGGCGCCACCGATAGCTCCTGGATTCATCTGGCCCTTGTCAAACACGTGCAGCGTTACACGGTGCTTACCCGCCCTGGCAGGTCCACTGTGCATCCTGAACAACCCAGACGGCAACTGTCCCTTCTTGAAATGCTAATCGCGTGATGGTACTGTCCTGCATGCAAACCTTATCAGATCGCTGTGTCCCAACGTAAACTGGATGACGAGGCGGGGGGCATATCAGTTAAAAAATGTTTACCGTTCCACGTGAGCAAAGCTGGCTTTGCTTTAAGTGTTAACTGCACGAACAAGCTTTGTTCTTTAACTGCATCGCCACAGCAATGGGATTGCTCTTTAAGCCATGCAATTTTGTATTAATACAATTAGAAATAAAACTGATATTGATGCAATTTCTTTTAGTTCTGCTCAAAAGGTAGCCATCATTTGTTTTAAAAAGGAAAAAAAATGTTTTAAATATCAGTGTGCCTTGCAAGTAAAAAAACAAAAAAAACATAAAATGTTAAACATGACAATTAGTCTTTAAACATAAAACTTATTCTTATCTGATACAGTGACAAGTAATTAACTTAGCAGTTATATACTACAGATTTACCTAGATTGCAATCAGCTTTGAATCGAACGCCAGCCTCTTTTTGGCTTCCACTGTTCCGTGGTGTTGTAGCGCCATCTGCTGCTACATGCAGCACAATACAAAATAGAATAGAAGAAGAATTTTTCATGGAACTACATTCCATGCCATTCAGAAAACACAAAAAAAAACTTATTTCTACTACGTATAAACACCAAGAATGCATTAATTTATGGTTAATATGTGATTAGATAAAATAGTTATGGTTATGTTTACTAGTTTCGTTAAATATTTAGCATGACACTTTTTAATTTCAGTTTATATCTACAGTTTGGCTCCTTGTATGACACAGAGACAACAGAATTACATTCTAAAGGAATTTGGGACAACAAAGCAAACACTACATGACGTGATGAGGGTGGCTACAGTCTAAACACAAAGCTAGAGCAGAGTGGAGAAGGGCAGAGAACACACTTACGTGATCTGACAAATCCATTATACTTATATTTAGCTGAGGAGACTGCAAAGACAAGTAGCAGGTCACACAGAGGGACACATCAACACAAGAGTGGTGGAAATGATTAAACCAAAGCGAAATCAGATGTGTTATGATTTAAGAGGATGAGGAAAAACTAAAAATAAAGACAAAATGACAAAATTCAGATGGCAGTGCTAAAAAGTCAAAGGCTGATGGCAAAACAATAATGGATAAAACAATTTTAAAAAATGTACATTTATAGTGAGCCATGCCTTTAGGAAAGTGTAATAAACTTGTAGAAAGATGAAATGACGTCTAATGGTAAATTTAATAAAATTTCTGAAGACATAAATGTAACATTATGCATATAGTGCAGATATAACTTTTTATGTGTGTAGAGGTATATATTTTTTAAAAATAGAATGTTGTTACATGTGTGTTTAAAAATGGCAGGGATTACCTAGTTTGTATTTAAGACAAAAAAAAATACACAAGAAGAATCATTCTGTAGTGGATTGAGAATATGCTACACCCAAACTGACAGAGCGCTGACTTCTTCACACGTGCAGTCCAGACGGTTGGCACAAACACACATTTTAAAACTGGGATCTTTCCAAATGTGAATTTAATGCTGCACTTCCAATCTTGAAAAGGACGGACCATGTTCTCCGTTTATGTCCGTGCTGTTAATTCTCCAGGAATTACCGCTTTTGACCTTGACCGACAAGATAGTAAAAACTGGTACTTTCTCAACTGCTACTGCAGTGGGCACTTGAACTGAGCTCAGAGCTGCTGAAGAGCCTTGCTCTTTTTTCAAAACTATCCCCCAGCAATAAAGGTCACAGCGAGGGCCCAGGGCTGACCTATGACACAGATCTTCAAAACAGGGACCCACAGTGGCCCTGGCATCTGTCTCCAGCAATCTGCCTGCACCACAGAGGCGGCAGACTAACTGGCTAGCATCTAGGGCGTATTGCAGCAACATAGGATGAAGGGTTGTGGGGGGGCAAGCCTGCCTGGTGGACAGGAGCTGTCAAGGCAAGTTTGGTGACAAACCAGCAAGGCTGGGAAAATGAAAATGCAAACATAATTTCTGTGTCAAAACAGATAAAAATCCTTTGGAATGAGATGTAGATTCACACACATGCTTAGACACAAAGATAAAAGTGAATGCACTCATAACGCGCTCTCCCACATGGGCCTGGGGGCTGTAAACGCCTGAAAGCATCTTCATAGCCCAAAGTCCACAGTCCATGTCCATACATCTGCTACACATGGGCTTCTTTCTCTTTTTTTAAACAATCCATGTTGGAACCATTTCACATATTTTCAGAGATTTTTTTTATTATTTTTGTGGTGACTAGCTGTTCAAGCAAAAACAATATGTGAACAATTAAGAGGAAAGCATTTACACAAAAGAACTCAAAATGATTATTTAGGTTCGATTTTTATCTCTTTAATTCATAATTTTCTCAGATTTTTTAAAATTGCTCTAAGTCATCTGCAGTATGCTGCATATTAAATAAAAAACTGAAATTATTTTTCAAATATAGCTTTATATGTCCACACAAGTGAACAAGCATTAAGTCAAATAAATAAGTAATACTATATAGAGAGTCAGAATTATAAAACATAAACTGTGAATAAATAAACATATTTTACTGTGTTGTAATATTGTTTGGTAACTTTTAGTCCCATTCATCTCCAAGTCAGCTATTTGTTTCAACTCTTTAGGCCCTCTCTATACTTTCCTCGGCTGAAATGTATATTTTAACGAACAATTCTACAGAAACTACCAAAGTATTGTTTGATTGTATTGTATTGATTCAGAAAATTGGTAATAGAAAACTTACCAAAAAAATCAGTTAATTCAACATAACTACCTCTCAGGGTTTATATGTCAAGTACTGTATTATTCCAACTTTTAAATTGGAAAGACAACGAATAACCACACAACTGAGTTAACCTACAAACATGTTTTAAGTTAAAGAGAGTAGTAATAAATTATGTTGCTTTTCTTAGCATAATATAAAAATAACTGTGTTCAGATGTAGGGGTAAAATATACTATGTGATGCATTACATCTGCATTACAGGTTAATACTTACAATTTTCTTCACACAAAAATCTATAGTTGAAATATAAGTATTATGTTACTCTATTTTCCAAATAAACAGCAAAAATGATTATGCAGTACTAGATCTATCGGTTAACTCACTGTCACTGTCTTCAACAGAATTGTAATAAACTGAATCTGTGAGTTTATAAATCAACACAAAGATTTCTGATATAACCCCATTATAAAAGGGTCTGTGTGTGTGGTACACCTGCCTTGTATTGGAGCACAGGCTGTACTAACTAAAAACCTCCTATTCATCAACTTCAATAAAAGTGTCTAAAATCAACTTGTAATGAACAAAGCTGTGGTTATTATAAATAAATCTATCTTTTCTTCTCCATTTAGTAGGAGGAGGAAATCCAACCACCCCTGTTTGACAAAGCCCAGTACTCTCCATCACTAAAGTCTTTCTTTGTTCATTCAGATTTAAAAAGGGAAAGAAATCTAAGACAGAGGAGGCTTTCCCTAAATCCTACTGAGGGTTGAAGGAAAAGTGAGATCAGTAACCATGTAATGGCCAGTAATTGGTACCGAGGGATATCAGTGCAGGCCCAACTACAACAGGCCAAGCCAAACTCATCATGCTGTGTTTGACACTAATCTAGGCTGAGTCGGCAGACGGTGGGAGAATGTTGAAAAGGAAATCAGATCTGTACGTCTGAACTCAAGGCTTTGATAGCAAGGCTTACTGCTGCCATGTCTAATTGACAGACAATTTAGTATTTCCACGTCCTCTTGTTAAAAAAACAGAAAGGAAGGTCTCATCGGGAGCTGAGTCCTCTCACCTATCCTCAATAAAACCAACATCACTTTTAACTTATTTCACCTCTTTGCTTTTTTCTGCTCTTTTTTTTTTACAATACAAAACCTCCTTTCTTTACCCCCTGATTTTTTTTTATATCATTCACCCAAATCATTTAGTCCTAATGTGGAAAGTGTTAATTGTGATCCATTAAAAACCATACACAAGTCATCAACAAAAAGAACACTCAAAATGCAGGCTGAATGAGACATTATCAATACAATCTCATAAACCATCATAAAAATGAAGAAAATTACCTACATGTGTGTTAGATACAAGCATTGCATCATTAAATCCTATAAAAATCTCCTGAAAACTTTTTTTTTGTTTTTGCCTTCTATCTGAAATGCTCAATTTTAGCAGTTTTCTAAAGTACTCAGGTCTGCTTTAATTAGTTAACTTACTGGTCAAAAAGCGGTCAAATGTGAGTTTTTTTTTTATTCTCTGAGATGTGCCAAACTAGCCACAAGGCAAGGAATATATTTTGGTGAATATAGGAACAGAAGAAAAGCCTGAACCGTTAACGAGGCCTTCAAGGAGTTCAGGAGCAGCATAGTGTGTGGGAGGAAATAACTTTCTTCAAAGTGCGCTTTGCACTTTTTCACTTTCTAGAAGTAGTAAATATGTGGAAAAAAAATCTATATAGTGTAAAACACAAAAAGAACTCTTAAACAAAAGCACAGTATGTACACTGCACTTTTATTTTACATTCCTGGACCAGAGTCTCAAATAACTCATTTTCTGCTCTGCTTCTTATTAAAAAAATAAATTCAATATTTGCACAACTAAACAAAAGATGCAGAAAAATTTTAAAAGTAATAAAAAAATCTAACTAAAATATTGTATAAACTTAAAAGTCTCTAAAAACATCAGGCAATTATGCAACAATCAGCAAATTACAGCAATACAATTATTGCGAGTGAATCGCCATTGATGTATGTGCAGAAATCTTACCTTGAACAGTTAAAAAACATTTAACATCACGCTTGAGAGGTGACATTTTCACACAACTGCATGACTGACGCAGCATGCGGTAGCCACGTATCTAACACCTACAGTACTGTACAGTACCACCACAGAGCCACACCACTCAAAACTGCCATTTTGAAACATTATACCGCAATGTAGAGCAACAAAAATAGCTAAGATATAATCCTAAAACAAAATTCACATCGGCCACAGCTTCACAAACTATGGTGTCACAAGAAACAGGTCACACCACGTAGACGACATACAGACACACTGAATACCTCCACATGAGAAAAAAACAAAAAAAACAAAACCACACATCACAGACATGTAACGACATGTGTTGGGCGGTGTAACTTACAGGCACGTAAAGTGGTTGCGCAATCATGAACAGAGACAGAGGAAAGTGGGTAGGCCCTCTGAAGGGTGTCCATGTTACTATGTACACTGCCTGACATGCAAGAGCAGTCTCGCTCTGAACGGCCGCAATCAAAACAACATGCCAGTTTCATTCGTTTGTAGACGGACATCTTGGCTACAGTCATGTTTTGGGATGAGAGGAGAGGAAAAGCAGCAGGTTAATGGCAAAAGGAGAAATATTCATTTAAGGGGGAGTTGGAAGGTAACTGTATCAGAAAGTGCAAGCCTTAGCCACCTGCTTCACAGACTTGAACCCCAATTTACATCAAAATGCAGTCATTTACAATTTACTAATTAATTCATCAAAGTTCACTCAGTTTTGCTGTTTGACAAAGTTTAAAAGTTTTTATAAAGGAACAATCACATGGGTTCTGGAACATTTCTGATTCTTAAGGAGGTCAAGCTGTGTGCTAAGGCTGAAATAGGTTCAAAAGACAAAACTGTAACTATGGGAAAGAGAGGCAGAGAACAAGGGGGGAGTGAGGGGGGAGGCATTCAAGGAAAAAGAGGCATGAGCAATATTTTCAGCAGCAAACCTTATATGTACATTCTTTCATACATCTGTACATCTTCTATCTGTTTGCCTTCAGAGCGGATCACGTACCTGTATCCCATCATGCAGCCGGAGGCTGTGTCCATGGCATCACACTATTCTACTTTACTAGACTGGTCACTTCATGCTTTTTCCAAAGCCTGCAGTTTCACTGCTCCATTCCACAAAGGGTGTTCAGTCTGCTGTGAATGTTGATTGGTTGCTAATCTATTGTATAAACATTTAATGGATTGCTTTGGTGTTATTATGCTGTGTTAATGAGACCTGGTCAACTCTGAAGGGAGAAAAGCCTTTTTTTCCCCGGGTAGAAGGAAAAATCAATGATAAAGTCAACCTGTTTAAAAACAGCTTAGAGCTTTGTTGCTTTTTATGACTTGTAGTATAAGTTAACTAACACCAAGTGGCTTTATTCAAGTACAAACTTATTCAAAGAATTGTTTGTATTATTTGAAATATCACTTTTGATTAGAGCTGCACCAAGCAATCTGCTGAAACTGTCTGATTTTAGAGCCTGACCAGAAGTCAGAAACTCAAAAATCTAATCTTTTTTCTGATCAATGAATTCCTCACTTGAGCACTGCTACATTGCAGAGAAACTCACTGTAAGCTACTGTTATGTCTCAAACTCAGAGAAAGTTATTTTAAACAAAACTGTATTACATAAAGATCTGTCTTTGGTGTAAAGATGTTCTATAGTAACAATAGTCTCACATACAGTGTGACATCACCTTTGCTTCCAGTATAAATAAACAATGTCTGCTCACAAGAAGGCTAGAAGTAAATACTTTGAATACTGTTCTTATAACTACTCATACCAAAGGGAAATAGTCCATTCAATTCATACTCAAAAAACAGATTTTCTGAGTTTGTAATCAGGAAATCTTATTAAAAAGACCCTTAATGTAGGAATTAAGCAAAGACTGACTTTCCAGGCAAATTGAGAACAGCCTAGAATGTAATTTGCATTGGTAAATTACAGTATATTATGCGTTACATAAGTAACATTGCATTACCTGAAACTTATTAATGACCAGTCAACCACATATGCATGGCTATGTGTTGGTCTGCATTGTATGAAACCTTGAACCCAAGGGGGAGCAGTGAAAATCCCCAGAGCTGCATCTGTAGATTGCTGTGACTCTGGGCAGAAACAGTCCATGATCCCCATTCTCTCAATGGAGGGGTGCAAATAGACAGCACAGTAATACAGTCTGGCACCCGTGCAAAGACACTTTCAACATCCATGACCCATGACTCAGATTGGGAAAGCAGATCATGAATGAAGTAACAGGTTTAAACTTGGCAGAAGGCATCAGGGACTGTTTTATCGAGTAGCATGCACGTATGCTTCGTGAGCATATGAACAGCATGCAAAAAGTGCAGTTTTGCTGTGAGCAACAGGAAAAGGAGAAAACTGTTCACATTAATGAACCAGTTCTGGGGGAGGCATGGGCAAACAGGTGCAGTGAGACTGTAACATCATGCTGAATTTGTTGAAACTCAGAGTTTTTGCATGGCCACTTGGTACACAGTATATATAAGTAACAATGAGGATTTCTAACAAAATGGAAAGGGAGAGATGGGGAACAAAAGACAATCATACATGTACTCACTCACACACATCCTGACAATGTCTTTCACTTCTGACTTCACAGATAACCAGATTCTGGTCGAGGACCATGAGCTGTTCATTATAGGGCATCGGAACTGATAATTCAACATAACATAAACCGAGATAAACTGTCTGCATGGGTGTTTGATAAGTCCCTCCCTCTTACATTTCACCGGAGGACATCACACTCAAACAGAAGCATTCGGAGGTGATATGTTGAATATAAAGGATGTCCTCAAGAGAGCAGCATTCTGATATAAATCCCCTCCAAAAGCTTTTTTTTAATCATTATTCAGCAAGAGTGCAAGGAAAGTGATACAGATGGCTCAAATCCTTTGAGCAATGAATGTATCATGTAAACATAAAACATCAAAGAGTACAAAATGACACAACAAATTAGGTATGGTTAAATCTGTAAGACATGTTAAATTTTTGATTACATGTATTTGACAAATCCACATATCTATCCTTGTATTTTTGCTGAACAGCTTTCAGGAGATTTTAGTTTCATCCACAGACATCAACATTTACATTTAGTACTGTACATGACTGGAAAAGTATCGCCATCTAGTGGCAGCAGAATGCTATGACATTTATTGTTTCTGCATTTCTACAGGACTTGTCACCCAGGGCAGCGAGTCTAAAATATAAAGAGCCCAGCGACTTCCCAGATTTGAAACGTGCAACACTGTTGCAGTGGCATTTCAAGTCTGAAGGGAGAAGATGATCTCTGAAAACTCAGCCAGAGTTGAGGAAATATGGGGGCTGAGATCACAGAAAAAAGTGGGACAAGAAAAAGACCAGATTGTTTTGATTGTGTTTTGGCAACTTCGTTTGTTAGGATTTAACAGAACTTCCCACAAGGACAATTTCTGCTCTCTGGGAGAGAAAAAAAAGGAAAGAAAAAAAAAAGAACAGCCGCACAAATGTTCTTTTGAAAGAAAACAGGTCAATTTAAATGTCACCAGCTCTTGCCTGCATATAGTTACACTTTGACATCTTGTTTTTTTTAATTATTTTATTGCAGGATAATGACAAAAATCTCAGAGCAGATTGGTTTTTACATAAAGAAGATGAGATTCGATTGATTCTCAATTTGTGACCAAAAACGTCAAAGGTCCATAGTCACATCCAATTAGGTTGAACTTAATTTCTTTTCTTCTAGTTAGTCTGTGTGTCGGTAAAGAAAAATAGGAGAAGCCCTGATGCTGGTTTTAAGTTTGATTTATGCTCATTCACTTTGGTCTGGTTTGAGCACAGTGTAAGAAATGAGAGGCGAGGAAAGGGATGCAGAAGCTACACTGGTACATGCAACATAGATACAATATACTATTGGCTAAAGAGGAAAAATATAAAACACACTGCACTCTGGGTAATAAGACACCCATTTTTTGTTTTACTCACAATAAATCACTACCAATGAGTAGTTAAAATAAAGAGGTGTTTTCCAATGGCAGCAGGGAAGGAAATACATCAAAAGTTTGTCACTGGTCATAAAGAAACATGGAAACAAAAACAATAAAGGATAACAGAACATGATATACCAGAACATACTGCAGGGCAGGGTTCCACAGTAGTGAAGGAACAGATGCCTCTACAAATGCAACCTTTTGGGGCAACTTGTATAATATCATTCAAGATATTGTTGCATCCAGAACATATTATGAATCCTGATGTTTTTTCTACTTGAAACATAAGTGGCAGTGGTTTACCTTGTTTTTTTTTTCTTCTACCAATTGGCTAATATTAACTGGCAACTGACATAAGTACAAATATTATGCTATGTTTTTTTATGCTATATCTAAATTGAATTTTACAGACAAAAGTTCTGCGCCTTATGCTGTCAATAACTATCATGTACAGCACCCTCCAAGTCCCTTGCAAAGTGTGTAACAATCTCTAGATTAGTTCATATTTTATTGTCATAACACAATGTCACACTGAAAAATCCTCCATCAATCTTGTTTATCACAGCTCCAGTTATTTGAAATTCATCAGCATCAATAGTTTGAGTTGACATAACATTTTTATTCATTTAACTTTCTTAAACCATTAAAAAACTGTTTATCCTCACTGAACTGTGTGTGAGCAGAAACCTCAGGGTATGATCAGTAAGGGTCTGGGGTGTGTGTTTTTGTGGTTCTCCACCAATATCTGGCCAACGTTCTCCATGTTTGCAGTTTAAAAACAATCATGGCAGAAATAACAGCTGCTTCAGTGAATACAAGTTTATAAAATTACTTCAGTTTTCAAATGTTCAAAATGGTTTAAGATGTTTTGCTGTTTAAGTAATTAAACTTGTATACATTCACTGTATACTGTATACATTCACCAACATTTGACTTGTTGGTGAGTTGGCACCTAACATGTGGCTATAATTCACATTTCTTTACCTATATTTTATTTTATGATCTGCAATAAATGCCAAATTTGGTTGTTGAAACTAATTAATTAAAATAAAGTTGCTTTTGATTTTTGAAGGAGAGATAAGTCAACATTCATCAATTGGTTGAAAGAATTTGTCATTCTATTAATCAAATAGTTGTTGAGGATTTTTCTAATAGACATTCCTGCACTTATGAAAATCACTATTCATCTAGCTAACTCAAAAAACATATTATTTTGCCTTTCCCATATTGAAGAGTGTCTAAGTAAAAACAACCTTGTAATATCATATTTACATCTCAGAGAAACAGGAACTCATAAATTACTAAAGCTCCTAGACATTAAAAAAGTTAAAATTATGTAAAGAGGTTTTAGTTACATTTACTATATATGAAATATGAGAGGTGCCACAAAATACAGTATGATGTACATGATTTTAAGACTTTTTACACATCTAAGTGTGGAGGGTGATGCACATGAAGTTGTTTAGAAGAGCAGCTCAATAATAACCGCTTTTATTATTATGTAAAATGACTTGGTAATATTACATTATATTTTAAGATATTTAATATAATGTAGAGCTATAAGGGTACAAATTGTTGGATATACTGCTATTAATTGTTTCAAACATTACAAAGAAAACTTGTTTCTTAAGTCTGTTAATAATGGCATTTTAAGTGCTACTGCAACTTGATATATTGTTTTTATTACAGTTTTCCTTCATTTTTAACATATTTTTAGAGTAAAGTCGTTATTTGTTGCTTACACTCAAGGAAAGATGCACTGTGACGACAACATTTAAATATTTACCAAAAGACAAAGAAACTCTGGACAAATGAGCCTACCATAATGGATGATATGGAAGTTCAAATGGGACCCATATCAAACACTTTCCTATGAGTATAATGGTGTGATGACATAAAACACATTAGCACTGAACAGAATAACAATGGCACAATGAAAGGCTTTTAGATTTGTGTTGTAGAAACCTGATGTGCTAAAAAGAGACAAATAAACCCACAAGTTGGTTTAGGGATTAGAGGAAGGGGAGGGAAGGTGCCAGTGGTGTCCAGTACCAGGACAGATACTCACGTCGTTTGCAGCCGCACTTTTTGATCCTTTTGGGGTCTGTGATGTCATCGTGACAAGCTTTGCAGTAGAAAAATGCTCTAAAAATGACAGGAAAATGTTAAGCACTTCAATTCCTCAATCCCTAGATTTGTTTGGAGGTTTCTTTTCCATCAGGGATGTATAGTTACCGCTTTACTTCTTTGGCATCGCTAGCAATAAAGAATCCTAATGTTCCCTCCTGCAGCTTGACGTGATTGCCTGGATTGATGAGGATGCTGGGAAATCAAGGGCATACAAACAGAAAAAAGGCTTGTTAATGTCCAGACGTTACTCAGATCATGCCCACAACATGCTAATCAAGAGGAATGGTACACACACTTGTTAAGGCTTTCAATCTGACTAGGACAGTATCGATATGAACTGAGTTTTATCTTTCTGTTTACTCCACTCTAATTTAGTGGTTTTATGTGTGTCAGGTTAGTAAGAACAGGTATATATCCTTGGCTTTAGGGCAATTTGTGTATGTGATACTCACACAGATGGACAAAATGTGCAACAGTATGATCGGACACTGAATTTTAATTCTTTTCTCTCTCACAAAATGATACTGGATTGGTCAGTGGGTGAGAAGAGGGACAGAGAGGTACAAGTAAAAGGGACAAGCGCAGAAAGAATTAAAATCATGGCCATGGAGTGGTTTTAGTCTCAGCACTCAAATACAGTCATCTTGGAAAACAAAATTTATGTTATGATGACCACTGAGACACGACTGCAGTATAGAGAATGTACAGTTATAGTAATCGTTTCAGTTAGTAATTGACAGCAGGATGCAAGGGAATGAACAGCTCTTTCTGTCAACATTTGTGAAAATATATTCAAGTGCTATATGAAATATGTTATTGGTTACAATAAAACATAAGAAAAATTTAAATAAGTCCCCTTTAAAGTAGTAGTACCATTTAAATTAATATGATAAAAAATACAAAGTTAATATTTAGATCTAATTTTCACTAGAATAATGTTCCATCACAGGATATATTCTAATATTAGAAATAGTTGTTTTGGGTTTTATTTTGTGAGTGGATTCAATTCGAAACTCTTACAGTGATTGGCTGTATCATTCCCCATTAATTAGACTACAACACAGAATACACACATATATACTGTAATCACATACACACACTCATACACCCCCACACGCACACTGGTCATTAATGGTTACCTGGAGGCAACAATCATCAATGATATGGGTGTCAACTAAGGTTTTAAAACATCGACCCAACGACCCTTTAAAAATTACACTCCGTCAAAATAAAAGCTCAGATGACAAATTATTTTGTTTTTTTTGTCTCTTATACTTTTTTGAATAATTGAAAAAGAGGAGATGTTTCCTTATTGTCTTGATTTACATTAATAATTATAGACACGTGTTAAAAGTGACAGCTGTTTTTTAAACAAAAATAAAAACAAAACAATCTTTCCTCTGAGCTCTAGAAACAATAACATTGAGAAAATAAAACAAACATCAATCAGCCATAGCATTATGAACTCCCATTTAATATTGAAGAGATCCCTGTTTGCCAGTAAAAAGGCTTCTTTGTCCTGGACACTCAGATCTTACAAAGGAAACATCTGGAGGTGTCTAGTACAAACATTCTGGGTCCTGTAGAACATGTGGTAATGTTTTTAGATGTTGTGGTTGTTCCCGATTTGCAGACATAGACAATTTTTTTGGCATCACACATAAGGATGTGTAAAAAGCCTTAAAATAAATGTATCTTTCACTTCGGTAGCATTACCTTACACTGGTAAAAGTGCAAAAAACTAATCAACTGTCTACATAACAACTATAAGATTCCATCTATGTGCCATCCAATCAGTACTTTGGGAAGCACAGAAAAAGATAGTGCTGTCCCTCAACCATTAAAATTAACACGGAAAGTTGAGAAAATGCCACAAAAACTGAAAACTACTATTGCTCAGTTCTTCAGCATCTAACAACTTGATCTGGATTTTTGGTGAAGCAAAGAATGAAAATATGGAAACACACATGTTCACCATATATATGATGGAGAATCTGTGATTCTGAGGGCCACTTTGTCTTTCAAAGGCCTTGGAAGCCTTGTTAAAAGAGCAAATACCAGGAGATAATAAATTAAAGCCTCATCAACTCCACCAGTCAACTGAAAACAATCCATTACTGAGTCTTTCCAAGGGATGACAAGTGAATAAATCAAAAAATTACTTAAACTTCTACTGTCATCTCCATGGTCATAAAAACTTCCTCTTAAAGGGGGTAAACAGAAGATGAGAGGATAAAAAAGAACAACTAGTCTAGAAAATCTAGAAAGAATAATACTCAAAGTCCCCTCACTTTGTATGCTCCAACCTTATGAAATGACACAGGTGAAGTCAGACAGCAAATTAGCAAAAGGTGCTTGTACCAAGAATTAACAGTGGAGTTACAATGGGGTGTATTAAGTTTGAAGGCTTTAATATTCCAAAATGTAAGCTTATACTAGTGAAACAAAGGATGAATTGAATAGTAAACTTTCTACACATTCCTGCTGGAAGGTGCCAAAAAATTTGTTTGCATATCTTCAGATCTTCCAATAATGTATCTGAGAAGTTTGTGAACTCCTTACTCTGTTTTTTTCTTACTTTTTCAAGGCAGTTTCTGCCCTTAAAACACTCTATAAGATAGTGCTGTGTCAAGAGAATCATTCAGTCACATCACAGATGATCTGTGCTACTGTGCTACTCACCCACATTATCCTTAGGTAATCATAACTCCATGGCTGATCGTATATATATATATATACGATATATATATATATATATGCTCATATTTGTGGTCATATTGCACCAGTCATGCAGATCGAATTGTTATTTCCATGTCTATGATATACAGTCCTTCATATGGGATGGCCCAAGAGAAGTAGACAGGCAGTATCCCTGGCATGCTATGTAGTTAAAAGTACATCAACTAATTCATCTAATACAGTTCCACAAACATTGCTGCCCAAATCTGAGATTTTACAGGCGTATCAATCCATGACATCTTTCTGAAATCAGGTATAAACTGGTGAAAGTCAAAGGTACAAAACCTCACATTGTGAGCAACAAGGCAAGCATCAAACATCTTATGTGACTGTATTGGAGCATGCAGTTACCAAACAGCATGAAGAGGACAGGAATCAAACAGAAAGGCATAGCCACCGCAGTACAGGTATAAGGACAGGTACGTAGATGCAGACGGTTGCAGTAACTTCTGTGCAGTTGGATTGTTTCTCAAACACCAAACTGACAGGAAGTGACCTCACTTAGGAACATCTACTCAAGAGACGCACAAGCATGACTGTACATGGTGGCTGAGACACACATGGAGAAAACAAAATGCACATCCAACCACAAAAATTACCCTCTCAAGGTAGTCACACATACTCAGACACACAAACATGCACAAATGGATACACATGTAGCACAGAATATGAAAGGGTCATGGAATGCAAAAGTGAATTGTGGTGCTTGTGAATTTAAAGTTTAGCTTTGATCAATCTACAGCTTTCCAAATTCAACCGCTCCATGTTTTTTCTAGAGTACGGCATTACCAACATAAAAGGTTGACATGAGACTGGTATTAAATCCATGAAAGCAAAAAACATGCTGCTGTGTCAGCCACTGTCTATAGCAATGTAAAGCAACGTGTCTGTCTAAAAGTTAATATAAGCAGATCAGTGCTTATCAACACCATATCTGATGCAACATGTTTGCACATAAACTAATCACTGATTCTGAGACAAGGAACCACAAAGTACTGCTCTGACACTGATATAAAAACACCAATGAGTGGAATGCTAATCTTCTCTGAGAAAACACACATAAAAAGGGTTTCAACTGAGCAACACTGAAAAAAAACTGAACGTGAAGAAAAAGGAAAATCAATCAAGAAGGTTAAGGACAAAACTGAAAAAAGACCAAAATTGAGGTAGATATGAAGAGGGTGAGAGTTTGGCCTTGGTACACCGACAACAGCAAAGACAAAGAAACAGCACTTCTACAAACATTTCCAATTTATCTATCCTCTCTCTCTGCCTGCAAAGAAGTTAGTGCATTAAGCACAAGGGACACCATAGAAAATCAGAAAAAAAGAGGCCTGTGAGATAGTGTTTGGAAAAATATCCTTGGGGGAAACTCCCAAAGTCAGAAGCTTTAAAGTGGTGGAGATTGGGTGGAACTTTGGAAGTAAGATAAGGTAGAGGGCATACCGCTTTCGGCTTCTGCAAACAACAAGAAAAAATCTCAAATCAAACAGTTATCATTGACATAAAAAGAAGAGGATAATGTAACTGTTGCTACATAATTCTCTGCATGTTCACTAAATAGCCCTTATATGGCAGCATTTGATGCAGGTCCGATGGTGAAGTCTTTGCTCCTAAAAATGACCTTATGATTACTTAAAAAAATAAAATAAAAGGTTCTGTAAAGATAGATTCCCTTTAACAATTGCATAGTTGCACATATTTTGTAGGCAGTTCATGGAAAGGCCTGAGAATACATAAGAAAAGAAGACCATGATGCCATTAAACTCAATATACAGTGGCTATCAAAAAAGTATAATGATGATAAACACCCAAGTTTTAGGATAAAAATAAAGACCATAAAAATGTATTCAATGTTTTTTTATACTTTTTATATGAAAAGGGGACAAGAGCATTCAAATGAAAACAAACAAATCTGTGAAAGGGGAAATATAAAAAAGTAAAGCTTCAATAAACTGGATGCACATGTGTGATACATCTTTAAAGTAGATTTTAGTTTTAGGTTTTTTTTAGTTCACAGCTCCCAACAATTACAGTCAATTTACCTAATCTATAATAATGTTATCTAGTGCTGTAATTTGCAGAGAGGCAAATAGGAATCAAAAGAGCATACAAGTCGCTCCAAAACAGACAGAAATATGATGTAAAACTGGCCAGGCAGGTTGAAAGAAATTAAAGAAACTTTAACTTCTGGGTCACAATTCCAAACAATGCTGTGCATCACAAAAATAACACCACACAGGAACATGTGTGGTGTGCCAGTGGTGGTGCCAGTGGTGCCAGTGTCATGATCTGGGATTATTTGTTCTCAGATGAAGGTGACGTTGAAATCAAGAATGTGGAAATTATAAACTAGTCTCAACACCCGTCAGTTTTCAACCAAAATTATACTTTGTCAGACAGTTGCAGGTGAACATGAATTTTGTTTTTTAGCATTACAGTAAGTCCAAGCATACGTCCAACTCAAGAAATGATTGATTCACAAGACATCTGGCTTTGAAGTAAGTACTTCAAAGGTTGTAGTATGGGATGCTGATGGACTCCTATCAAACAAGTGCACATGAATACAGATTATTGTAAGCTTTTATTTTACTAATATTTGTATTTTACATTTTTACATCTAACAGGTTTGTTTGTATTTTTAGTTGATTTATTGGTTGTTTCTCAAATTGAAGAAAACAAAGATGTGGTATAATGAATCGTGCTAAAAGAACATTTATATCACAAAACCTAGATATTTTAACAAGGGTGTTCTTTGAAAACCACTGTAAAGGGGATCTGTTTAAAGTGAATCAATTCGAAAGACATACGAGCAAACAGCATCATGTTATAAAATGTTAATATTAAATGAAGTACCAATGTCAAAATGAGCATTTCTGTAAATGGACATTATCATGCAGCTTTGTCAAAACACACAACAAACCCATTTCACAGGCAAAATGGGGAGGGGTGGGAAGGATTTGGCAATTGAGGTAACAGAAGAAAAAAAAACACTTTGTGTTGTCATGTAGTAAACACTAAAGCAGAGTAGGCTGTAATCAAACACACTCAAAGGGAACACTAGACAGTTAACATCCGGAAACGCAAAGTGGAATTTGATTGCTCAGCATACTTGCAATGTAAATCTGCAAATGGTATTGATTGCAATAGGAAGGTTTTAATGCAACCACTTCTTAGTTGTCTAAAACTATTTCTCAATACAATTAAGCTCAAAGATTTCCATGTCTAACAGTTTTTAATTAATCTTTTTAGTGGCCTAGTCAGAGTCCTGACTTGAATCTAATATAGTCTATGGAGGGAGAAAAACTTAGAGCACATCACCAAATATAAATAATCAACATATCAGTAGAAATAGGCAAAAAGCTGGTTGGCAAAGTTTCCATTGCTGTAATGCTAACAAAGATTTTTCTACTGATTATTAAGAGGTATATTAAAGGAGCTTAATGTGTAAAACAAACTATTTTTGAGCTTAATATCATGTTATGTTATTGACTCATAACAAACATACCTGGTAAGTTGCTTTGATTCTTTCATATT